>NW_026652277.1:36285660-36401204 GCF_009828535.3 Hylobates moloch
ATATTCAACAAGAAATCCTTTAAAAATTGAGGTGATTCACGTATTAAGTTTCCAAGTAATCAGCATCAGATTGGCATTGGTATTCAATATATATTTATTGTTTTAAATTATATATGTTAAATACAAGAAAAAAAGCTGTTATCATTAATCCTGAGTTATAAGCCAAAATTATAGTTGAACTCATCAGGTTCCAGTAGATTCCATACCAACAGGAATCCACAGATAGATTCTTGTGTTGTTGTCCTGTTGTGTTGATTCCTGTCATGGTGCTACAAGACAGGGGTGGTAGTTTCAGATTTAAATAAGCCATGGTGAAACACTGGAGAAAAAGTATAGTCAGAAAGAACAGGAAGACCCTCTTAAGATCAAGTAGAGGGAGAGTATTTCAAAATCGAGAGAATAAGACTGTGGTTGCTAAATGTGTAGCAGTCTGTGGGAGCCACAGAGGCACACTTAGATCTACCCTCACAAAACAACTAGATTGTCAGATTTTCAGCTGTGAGGAGTTCAGTTAGCTGACACTCTCCAGTATCAGTGCCTTAAGTATGTAACGTGGCATTTGCCTAAAGCAATGTGCCTCCCATTCTTTGCAGACAGACCTTGCCAATGTCTGGGCATGGTAGAGATACAAAACCTGGCCATTTTGGCCTCATTCAAGACTCCTCTTCTAGCAGTCTTTGTGCTTGGGCTTTGGTTTAGGCTAGCTGGGACTTTTTCACAGCTACAGTGATGTGCAGCCTGAGACTTTTCCTACCTAAACTTCCATCATTACCGTTTTCTTTCGCAGGTGTCAGACCTGTAGCACTGTCTGAGAATTTCACCACCTACTCCTGCTACAACTGTTCACCTTTATCTCTCACCAGTTTTCCTCCAATAAATTTCTTACAGTTCTAACTCTGTCTTGACATGTGTGCTAACTGGAGGACCCAACAGATACAAGAGCTGTCAGTTCTTTGATTTGAAGCCCTCTAAAAATGTGCTGTGTCTCCTGTGTGGACAGGGGAAAGAAGGGCTTTACAGTTACTTAAGAGTATGAGCACATCATAGAACGTGTGCTTGAAATACTGCAGAATGCTTATATTTCTAACATCACCATATAATTTTATACCATGTTAAAATTTTCATGTAAATATTCTTAAATGTAATATACCCCCAAACAACAAAGAAAGTAGACTTTTCTTAAAGGCTCTGAGTCTCCTTTAAATTTTGTATCAATAACTAAAAATATAAATCATACACCTATAGGTTATTAAGAGCTGTGACACTCTTTTCTCACAATATCAATGTTTGTAGGCTGCTGATGTTTCACTTCTTACAGGCATGTGTTTCTGTTCTGGTCCTGCATGTCTAAATGGAAAATAAATGTGTGTCTGTAGCTATCACAAGTCTGAACACTCAAGAATTGAGTTTATTTTCTGTTGTTATTTCCATCCTCAACTCATGGGCTAGTTTTGACTATTGATTTCATTCACATTAACTCCTTCCTCTTTAAGTGTATTAAGTTTACTATAATAAAAATACATTAACACAAAAATGTATGTCTTTGCTAAGTTAATGATAGATGGATCCAGAAGCAGTGTAGTGAAGTAGTAGAAAGAACACAGGTTTTGGAATCTCATAAAATCTTATTATCCATGTGTCCACGAGTAAGGCAAGGCATTTTACTATTCTAGACATCTCCTTTAGCATCTGACATATTTAATAACACTACAAGTACTCCATAAGGCTGCTGTACAAATTAAACAATATAAATATTTACAAAATTTATCAGTATGTAGCACAACTCTTGGTACATAAGTAATAGTCCTCTTTAACTTCCTTAAAAAACAGGGAAATTCTTTGGAAGTTAAGCAGGGTTTTTATCAAACTGATATTTTTTAGCCAGCTGTGCTATAGCAGTTTTTCTGCAGGTTATGGCTATATGTGATTCATAAAACATGTTAAAAAAACTTTTATTGAGAACACATGGACACAGAGAGAGGAACAACACACACTACGGCCTGTTGAGGGGTTGGGGGGTGAAGGGAGGGAACTTAGAGGACAGGTCAATAGGTGCAGCAAACCACCATGGCACACGTATACCTACGTAACAAACCTGCCCGTACTGCAGATGTACCGTGTTTTTTTTGTTGTTGTTGTTGTTGTTATTTTTACAAGAAATAATGAAAAAAAGAGAAAAACTTTAGATAAATATAGTAGAGTTTACTTGAACAAAGAACAACTCATGAATCAGAAGCTCACAGAAAGAGAAGAGGTTCAGAGAGATCTCCTGCAGCAGCATGGGCAGTGATACAATAAATGTGATACATCACTTCTACAGAATGAAGGATGAAAACCATGTGATCATCTGAATAGACCCAGAAAAATAATTTGATAACATTCAACATTCCTTCATGATTAAAAATTCTAAACAAATTATGAATAAAAAGAACATACCTCAACGCAATAAAGGTCATATATGACAAAGCCACAGCTAACATTATACTGAATAGAAAAAAGCTGAAAGCCTTTAAGAATTAGAACAAGATGGGGAAGCCTATTTTCACCATTCTTATTTGACTGGAGATCCTAGCCAGAGCAATTAGGCAAGACAGAAAATAAAAGGCATTCAAATTGGAAAGGAGGAAGTCAAATTGTCCCTTTTTGCAGCCAACATGATCTTATATATAGGAAAACCTCAAGGCTCTGCCAAAAAAAAATCTTAGAATGAAAAACAAATTCAGTAAAGTTGCAAGACCCAAAATCAATATAAAAAAATCAGTCATGTTTCTATATACCAATAATGAACCAGCTGAAAAAGAAATAAAGACAGCAATTCCATTTACAATAGCTACAAAAAAATAATAAATTTAAGCCAGGAGGTGAATGACGTCTACAAGAAAAATAACAAAGCATCAATAAAAGAAATTGATGAGGACACAAACAAATAGAAAGACATCTCATGCCCATGGGTTTAAAGAATCAATATTCTTAAGGTAATCATACTACCCAAAGCAATCTACAGAGTCAATGCAATCCTTATCAAAACACCATTGATATTCTTCACAGAAATAGGAAAAATCCTAAAATTTGTGTCAAACCACAAAGAACCAAATAGCCAAAGCAATGTTAAGCAAAAAGAACAAAGCTGAAGGCATGACATGACCTGACTTCAAAATATACTACACAGCTGTAGGAACCCAAACAGCATGGTATTGGTTTAAAAACAAACACATAGACCAATGAACAAAATAGAGAACTTAGAAGTAAATTCACAGATTTACAGCCAACTGATTTTTGACAAAGTTGCCTAGAATATACTTTAGGGAAAAGATAGTCTCTTCAATAAGTTATTCTGGGAAAACTGGACATATATATATATACACAGAAGAATGAAACTAGACCCCTATATGTCAGCATATATAAAAATCAGTTCAATATTAATTAAAGACTTAAACATAAGACCAAAAACTCTAAAATTACTATAAGAAAATATAGGAAAAATGCTTCAAGACATAGGTCTAGGCAAAAATTTTATGGTTAAGACTACAAAAGCACAGCCAACAAAAAACAAAAATAGACAAATGAGATTGTATTAAATTGAAGAGCTTGGACACAGCAAAATAAACGTTCAACAGAGCGAAGAGAAAAACTTTATAAAGGGAGAAAATATTTGCAAACTCTTATTTGACAAGGGACTAATATCCAGAATACATAAGAAACTCAAACTCAACAGCAAAAAATAATAACGATCCAATTAAACTGGGGGTAAAGCGTCTTTATAGACATTTCTCAAAACAAAACATGCAAATGGCAAAAAAATGTATTTCAAAATGTTCAATATCACTAATCATCAAGGAAATGCAAATCAAATCCATAATTTCACTCTGGTTAAAATAACTATTATAAAAATAAACAAAAAATAACAAATGCTCAGAATAATGTAGAGATAAAAGAATGTTTACACACTGTTGGTGGAAATGTAAGTTAGTACAGTCATTATGGAAAATAATGTAGAGGTTTCTCAAAAAATCATGCAATTCTACAATCCCACCACTGGGTATTTATCCAAAGGAAAAGAAATCAATACATCAAAGGGATATCTGCACTCCGATGTTTATTGTAGCACTCTTCATAACAGCTAAGATATGGAATCAACCTAAATGTCTATCAAGAGATGAATGGATAGAGAATGTATATACACAGTGGAATACTATTCAGCCATAAAAAGAACAAAATGAATTCACAGTAAAATGAATGAGTCTAGAGGACTTTATGTTAAGTTAAATAAGTCTGTCACAGTAAGATAAGTACAGCATGTTCTTATTCATATGTGGAAGCCAAAAAAAATTGAGTTCATGGAAGTAGAAACTGGAATTGTGGGTATTAGAGGTTGGGAAGGGTCCAAGGGAGGAGAGATTGGGAGAGGTTGGTTAATAGATACAAAATTAAAGCTACATAGAAGGAATGAATTCCGGTATTCTGCAGCACTGTGGAGTGAATATGGGTAACTATAACTTATTGTATAATCTCAAAAGGCTAGAAGAGAGGATTTTGAATGTTCACAAAACAAAGAAATGATAGATGTTTGAGGTAATGGATATGCTAATTACCCTGATTGGATCATTACACATTGTATACCTGTATTGAAATATGATTTCATATTCCATAAATATGTACATTTACTACATGTCAACTAAAAATAAAAGGGAAAAATTTTAAAAGAACAAAAAAACTAAAAAAAATGATACTTCTGCGAGCAGGTCTCATAAGTTGCATTAATCAGATTAAAATTTTTATACAGTCCAGAGAAATGTGGATATACTTGAAAAACTTTTAAAAGAGAAAATAAGGTGATTATAATATTGAACTGAATGTAGAATTTTATTTATTTGTGATAAAAGCTATCCACCAAAACAATGTATTATTTGCAGAGAAACACTAGCACAGACCATGTTGAAGCCCTCTAGCTTCTTTTGTCAGTTAAAAAACAAAATACATACACTTTCATAAACACACACACATAAACACATAACTAGACAGATACTTTAAATGAAATGCACAAATTCCAGTAATCTGATTATTAAGGTACATTTGCTTCTCTTTAATGTTATAATGTATATAGATTATGTTTTAAATTGACTTTTGGTATAAAATATTGTAAACATACAGAACTGAGGAGAATTTAAGATAATGAATATCTGTATGACAACTCTCAAACTATATTTATATATATGTATTATATGTGTCATGTATTTTTAACCAAGCAAAAACTAGATATATAAGTAAGACTACCTCTGGATCCCTAACTACATTCCTTACCTCTTCCCTTAGAGATAACAGTTTTCATAAATTTGCTAACATTATTTTCATGGATGTGTTAATACTTGTGCATTCATATATAATATACAACATAATTTTGATGGTTTTTTTATTTTGTATATATGAAACTATTTTCACATGTAGCTGTAACTCATTAATTTTATCTCTAGTACAGTACATTGACTTAATATCACTGTGTGTGTTTATCCTTTGTCTTATTAATGGATATATAAAGTGTTACCAAGTATTCATAATTACAAACAGTACTGCAATCAATACTTATATATTTCTTTATTTGAGCACATGCCTGAGAGCTCTTTAGGATAAACCTAGCAGTGGAATTGCTATGTAGTACGGTATGTTGCATAGTTTTGTCAGTTTAGACATTCACCAGTAACACATCTGTTACCTGATTTGCACAGTCTCATTTGGTATTGTCAGTCTTTTAATTTTTTCAATTTGATGTACATGAAGTATTATCTCACTTTAATTTACATTTCCCTGATTATAAAATACTATAACGAGATGGGTCATCTTTTTATATTTTCATTATTATTCAGGTTTCTTATTGGACTTTGTCTCAGAAGTCTGGATACATGCAATGGTTTTGAGTCTTGAGAGGATTGATAGCTAATATTAGTGTTAAAATATTATCATTAACATACCTCTAATAGGATTGAAACATAAATAATGGTTGGTAGACTCAATACACTTACTGGAAAGTGAAGGTTGCCTATAAGCCATTATACTATATTGTCTCTGAAGTTACCTAAGTAGAATTTCAGTTCTAGCAGAATAAAATATAAACCTGAGCTGTGTGCTGTCAGTTGTTCCTTTAGGTACACACACACACACATAATTCATACATACATTTTTTTCTATAAAAAGGAAGTTCAATTGGATGCTATCACTGAAGCGCTGAGGTATAGAAGACTGGCTAGTTCAAAACTCAGTGCTAGAAAAGGATATAAATTTACATAGGAAATGTTACAAATTGGTTACATGATTCTGAAAGCTCTCACCCCTTTAAGGGTATTTAGGGATAAGAATTTGGGAAAATATGGTTTCTCTAGAGAGAGCTGGGCTATGCTATGAGTCTCCCCTAATCTCAGGAATAGAGTTGCCCACCCTTTCCCTCAGTCTAAAGAGGAAGACTTCAATGAGATGTTTCAGAGTTTGAGATCTATTGTCTGAAGCAGGGTGGATGCAATGACCCAGGGCTGATGGCAGAAGTAAAGGAGAGGGGACCACGTTGCTTGGCAAGTCCTTCCAGAGTTTGTTGGACATGTGGGTGTTTCCCATGACTTGAGTTGTGCTCAAAGGGCGTAAGAGTGGAATAGAGAGGGAGAAAATAAAGGGAAAAAGGATGAGGAAAGAAGAAAGAGGGAGTAAAATGGGGAGAGAGAGAGAGAACATGAGACTCTAAGATTTTGTCCATCAAGTTTGCCATTTGGAATCTGAATAAGCCTTTTCAGAGATAAGGTGAAGTTTTCCTGGGATTTCTATTTGCATCAGAAGAAATAAATTTTGAGCTATGTGGTGGCCTTCCACTGTATCACCTTAGTAAAACTGGATGTACGTTTCCTAGAATTCCCTTCTCTGTATAGTATTAGGCTATGTTGGCCACAGGAGAAATCTGAAAGGCATCGGGAAGGGAGAAGTAAAGTTTAACCACTGAACTCTGAAGGTCAGTAAAGAGATCAGACGTTTTACAGCCATAGTTGCGGGTTTTCTGGCTCACCTAGTTAGCATGATGCCAAATCTGAACCCATAACTCCTCCACATCCCTTCAGATATTCTTTAGCTATTCCAAGTTCTTGGCCAAGTGTATGTGTGCAGCTCATGAGCCAAGTGCCATTTTTTCAACTGCAGGTGTGAACAGCAACAAAGTCGGAGGCAATGAGACTCTGACATGGGTCATTTTATTAGGCCATTCTCACACTGCTGTAGAGAAATACCTGAGACTGGGTAATTTGTAAGAAAAGGAGTTGTATTGACTCACAGTTCTACAGGCTGTACAGGAAGCACAGTGGCATCTGCTTCTGGGGAGGCCTCAGGAAGCTTCTAATCATGGCAGAAGGCAAAAAGGGAGCAGGCACATTACATGGTGAAAGCAGGAGCAAGAGAGAGAGGCGGGAGGTGCCATACACTTTTAAACCACCAAATTTCACTAGAACTCACTCACTATGGTGAGGACAACACCAAGAGCATGGTATTAAACCATTCAAAAGAAGCCACCCCCATGATGCAATCACCTCCCACGGGCCCCATCTCCAACACTGGGGATTACATTTCAACGTGAGATTTCTGTGGGGACACATGTACCAACTATATCAGGCATAGTTTGTCCTGAAGGTCCCACTTGTCCATGCTAATCCAGTTTGTCTCTGCTTCCATCTGTATCCAGGTTTCCTTTTAGACTGCCGGTCTGGCTGACCTATAGTATCTAAATGTTCCTCGTCAGATGCAGAGCAACTGACTGCTCTACTAGCTCCTCTAATTGTGAGATGCCTATGATGAATCCTTATTCTGTATCTCCCTTAGCAGTTTTGCTTCTCTGATCAAACTCAGACCCATATAAGTTATAAGAGGAAGAGGGTACATCACTAAAATTTAAGAGACCCTCAACTATGGGTAGAAGGATTAAAGGGAATCCCCAAAGAAACCATAAGAGTGCCCTGCCCTCAGGCAGTCAGCTTTCTCCTTTAGCCAAGCCCAGAAAACAGTTTGATGGGCATAGTCTGTAACCACAAGAATCTAGGCTTTCCACCTACAACAGAGCCTGACTGGAGAAAAAAGAGTACTGGCGTTTTGCCTGAAATTGGATACTTTGATTTTTAATTTACAGGTGTGGGCATCCATTGCACCGAAATAAGACTGATTTGTGACTTAAGGTGATAGCAGCTTGAATTAGCTAAAAGGCAGCAGAAAAAGCTATGGGCTGCCTAAATTTTTATCCCAGCTACAGGTGAAAAATGTGCCCCACTAACAAAGTTAAATGTGCAGGAAGATAAGACATAAATGTGATTCCGGTTGCATCCACTACTTGTGTTTATTCACTACTTTCATTGCACCACTATTTCTGCTTTCTTTATTTCCCAGGTATATGTTTGCTTACTTCACCGTTTACATGTTCAACTTCTTCCTCTTTTCCAGTATTTTGTTTTACTTCTGTGTTTTCTGCTTTGCACTAACATCATCACCTATTTGTAAATGTCCCTTTAAGTAATTCGGATTCTATATTCAGCACCTGTTTCATTTTTGTTCAGTGACAAAACAAGCAAAGTTGCAGCATCAAAGAAAAATTACTAGTCGAAAGGTTTGAAATTGTTTCCCCCTAGAATGAGAGGGAAATAACCACAATCGTTTTTGGAAAGCGGCAGGGTATAAGGCTGATTAGAAAAAGACACCTGTTTGCAATTTAGCCACTGCAGGTCTATGAAAATTGTGCTTATGCAATATTACTGAGGACTTTTAGAGAACACAGCCTGATAGAGGATGAGAATTTATTTCCTAGTGAAGACTAAATCCCAAGGGAAAATGGGCTAAGAAAATGCCTAAGGGTGGAGGTTTTTTAAATTCACAATAAACATTATTATCCAGAGCATCAACTAAAAAATACAATGAACAACAATAGAAACAAATTCCTGATATGAAAATAACACTAAAGGCATACAAAACAACCTCATCTTTGGCCTACTTATTTGCTATATAGACTGGTAAGTCTGATGGGATTTCACTCCCACTTTTAGTGCCTGGTTTATGGTGGCTAAATTTTCTCTTTCTTTCAAAGAAATTATTTTGAATAGAAATTAATTAGAGAAGAAGGCACAGAAAAATGTTATGTGCAAGTGGAAAATAACTTTGAGAGGAATTAATGTTGGTTTTACTCCTATTGCTCATTTGGGCAGCCCAATCCTGTCCTCTAGGTCAGTAATAATGACAGAGAAATAATCTAAGCCTGTAGGTTGCTGTAGATACTCTAATGCAAGGCAAACTTGAAAAGTTACCGGAAGAACAAGGTTCTCTGAGTCAGTAAGACTCAATGAGCTGCCAGTGCTAATATTTGGCATAACATTGAATGCATAGTATTAATAGATGAGGAAATCTATAAGTAAAGAGAAAAGTGCTCATGTTCAGTAGCAGGTAAGAAAAGAGTAAGTTTAAGAGAAAATCAACAGAACAGATACATTTTGGGGGTGGGGGAATCAAACAGAGAGTGAAAGAGGCAGAAATTTTAAACTATTCACAAAAAATTGAGTGGCTGTTATATACAGTGGAGGTTTATTCGAGAAAAGTTAAGTTTTCTATGAAGGCAGCAGTGCCCATTCTCCACTCTTGTTACCCTGGCAACACAACTTCTTTCTCATAATAATGTCATTATAATAACAAAAAATGAACAAAAATGATATGAGAAGTGATTAGAGGGCAGGTCCCAATCCACCTTGGAAAATGCTCTGGGGAAGAATATGAAAGCTATTTGTTCCATAAAAGAGTGAAAGCATGAGGAAGTTCACTGAATTGAATGAAGATAAGTTGAGTGGATTACCTTCAAATGCTTGCACTGACATACATGCCACACAGTTCTATGCTTGGATTGAGGCACATGGAAATCCTGCCTGCCTTGCCATGTATTTGAGAAGGCCACAGTCTAGTCTCTCTTCAGCTGTATGCCTGTGCATGAGGTGAGCTGTTCCTGGGTCCATTGGGATATACGTAGCCAAAACCCATGCATCACCTTCCAGACCATGGTACTGGTTCTAGTTCCCTGGAATTCCCTACTTGAATCACTCCAAGTCTGTTTTCACGGCCTACAAGGGTCCTCTTTAGAATAGATTACCCCATTGTTGTGGGTACTGCTAACCCCAAGTGTTGGCCAGAGGGAGGTTGTTTGTGGGAACTAGACAGATTTAGAAGTCCAGGCTGCAGTGTTCAGCCCACAGTGTGGGATTGAGCCGGGGATGAATGAGCAATGGGACACTGTGTAGTCCCATTAAAGCACTAAATTCTTTATTTCTAGGTAAATATGAGCAGCGGCTTTTTCAAAGTAAAAGATTAGATAGTATTGGCCAGGCACGGTGGCTCACTCCTGTCATCCCAGAACTGTGGGAGGCCGAGGCGGGCGGATCGCGAGGTCAGGAGATCGAGACCATCCTGGCTAACATGGTGAAACCCCGTCTCTACTAAAAATACAAAAAATTAGCTGGGTGTGGTGGCACACACCTGTAGTTCCAGCTACTCAGGAGGCTGAAGCAGGAGAATTGCTTGAACCCAGGAGGCAGAGGTTGCAGTGAGCCAAGATTGTGCCACTGCACTCCAGCTTGGCAATAGAGTGAGACTCCATCTCAAAAATAAATAAATAAATAAATAAAAATAAAGGGATTAGTTAGTATTTAGCTCTTTGTTATTTTGAGTTTTATGTGATATTTAAATAGACATATGGAATATGAGCCACCATTTCTGCTATCATCCTGAACTTGCAAATGTTAAGCGCAGACCTGATGCTGCATGTCATAAATAATTACACTTCAGTTTGTGTTGACTATTTTTTTTTTCTGTAAGTGCTTTAAAGGCAAAGATGAACAGTAACTGAAACACATTATGAATACTTTTGGAGTATGATTTGGATAATCTGTAAATACAGAATTAAAATGATTCATCTTAGTTTTATATAAACATGAAATTGCCAAAGGCCTTCTATGCATGCTGTCATCAAAGACACAACTAAAGAAAAAAAGAGCAGACCAGAGACCAAGGGAGAATGTCTCTGCAAAGTTAGCAACATGGGCTTTTTAACTATGTTAAAGAGTAAAGCACATGCGTTAGCATTATAATTCAGGCAAAGTACAGACTTTAAAAGTATATTATTTTCATACAACAGACTTATCATGTTGGTAACTTTCTTATTTTTTGACTAAATATCTACTCATATTTTATAAATATTGTAAATGGGATGAAATGGATGTGAAAGGATTTTGAAATTCTATTACATGCATATAAACATTTTTATATATGTTAATTATAGAAGTAAAAATACATATCTATATATAACATACAGTGAAACTGTACTCTATAAACATTGACCTAATTATGGCAAACATTTAAGAAAATGCCTTTGTGATAAATGTCGCACCATTAGTATTGATATTCAATAGATTGTGTGGCAAATACTGTTAAGAAATGTCTAAGCACAAGCTGGAAGATCAAACCTATTTCTCCCTCATATTTGATTTTAGTATTTAGTATAATCTTCTTTGCACAAGTTATTTGTGTATATGTGTAAGCTCTGAACTTTTAGAGTCAAGTTCCAAAGCATGGTGACATTCACCAAAAATAATGTTGAGTAGCAGGTGACATACACTGTGAAGAAACCTGGAAATAAGCAATGAGCAAGAAGAGGAGATCCCTGCTTCAATGGAAATGGCAATCTAATTGGAGAAAGGTAATGAAGAAGCCCAGTGTGTCAGTAGACATGTATAATTTTACTTATTATAAGCACATTATATGAAAGGAAAATGGTCTAAATGGGCATTTCATTAAGCAGCGGTTCTTAAGCTGTAGCCTCCATTAGAATCACCTGGAGGGACAGTTGAAACACAGATTACCAACCTAACTCCATGATTTTGCATATATAACTACTTCTCAAGTAATGTTGATGCTACGGGTCCCAAACCAAACTTTGAGAAGCACTGTCATAAGGAAATCTCACCTGAATTGAGAGATGGCAATTCTTACATTTGGATCCAGTACTCAAAACATCTTGACATCAGCAAGGGCTGAATAAATGTCTGTTGATTTAAATTATGTGCTTCCTGTAACATATCCTACTTACCTGGTATTTCATTCTTCTTATGACCATTTATTCAGTGGCAATACCGAATTTATTATGACAAACACAATCAATTGTGGCAGAAAATCAACAAGTGGAAGTTTTATGACCAGAGCTAAAACCTGAGCTTTTCTCTTTGATAATTGTTGCTTATAAATTTATATTTTAAGTAATAGGAAGTTCAGGAAATTTTCTATGAGAGAATGAAGAATGGCAATTACTGTAAGTAGAAGCAATAAGAAACTGTAAAAAAAAAAAAGGCAAATTATACAAAAAAGTAAGTTAAATAAAATGTTCTGCCAAGAAGAATTGGTATGCAACCTACTGTTTAGTTTAAACTGGGGAAATTATATAAATGCAATCATTAGCAGTTACATGTATTTGAAACATAGTATGTCAAAATTGCATAGCTTGCATGCAAGCTACACCAAAGTAGTTAAATGCTGGTTAATTTGGTAAATCGCATTCTTAATATTTTGTTCCAAGCTACTCTGTTTTTGTGATCTGAAGAATAGAATTATATATTTTAAAACAAACTGAAAAATTAAGCATTATACAAATATAATACTGTATTCAGGCTTTATGTCTGTTCTTACTATAATATAATTATACAAATGGAAATACAGAATTAAAATTCAATGTGGTTATACTTTTATAATAGTATTTACTTTATAGATATTTTAATATTAATAAAAAGAATGATTATAACAAAGAAATTTTAGAGATAAAGTTGTACACATGTTGATAAATTATTCATTATTTTCCCTCTAGGCTACAATTACACAATGCAAAAACACTATAATATTTGAGTAATGAAAGAAACGACCTTTGTATGCATATAAAAGACGGTATTCCTATATGTTTCCCTCAGGCTATTAAGTCAGATCAAAATTCTTCAGCCTGACATTTTTGAGGATTCTGCCTGCATCTATAAGAATCAAGTTATTTGTTTTTTAATCCTAAAAAGCAATTCTAAACAAATGTGAGCTAATGCTTCTCAAACAAACTTTTGCTCCAAAGATGTTGGCTTAAGAATGAACTGAAAGTATTAAATGTGAGTTAGCTGGCAATTGATAGATTGATTTATCGTAATCACAATATGTCAACTAATGTCATTTATGTCTATACTGAATCACTGGATAATTTCTTTTTTTTTTTTTTTTTTTTTTTGAGATGGGGTCTTGCCCTGTTGCCCAGGCTGGAGTGCAATGGCATGGTCTCAGCTCACTGCAACCTCCGCCTCCCAGGTTCAAGTGATTCTCTTGCCTCAGCCTCCCTAGTAGCTGGGATTATAGGCACATGCCACCACACCCAGCAAATTTTTTGTATCTTTAGTAGAGATGGAGTTTTGCCACGTTGGCCAGGCTGGTCTTGAACTCCTGACCTCGTGATCCACCCATCTCGGCCTCCCAAAGTGCTGAGATTACAGGAGTGAGCTACTGTGCCCAGCCTACACTGGATAATTAATTAGAAGAAAAACTGTAAATAATTTCTGTGATCTTCTATTTTCCATTGTTACATAAAATTATGGGGAAAAAATGATTGAACTAATAAACACAGACTCTGATTCTGACTTGATTTGTCTTTTCTATATAACCGTACCTGGGGTAGTTAGGGTGAAGAACAATTAGAATTCATAAGAGTTAAATTATGATTAATTTTAACATAAGTAAGTGAAATTACCTTGGCAAAAATCATAACTGAGGAAATTACTACAGTGAAAGATATCTGACCTAACCAATTCTATTTTGTCCATTCCAGGCATAAGCTGAACTAACTTTGGGAGGAACTTAGTTTATAGTTTAAGTTTGAAACAAAGACGGTAACAGCCCTTTCCCAGAACAAACCCCCTTCCTTTCTGGGGACTAGACCGCCTTTACAGGACTAATAAATTAGCCACAAGTTTAGAAATTACGGTTTAGGAGCCAAGCAGCCTCTGGCTGCAAGAGTCTGAAACTCTCCAAATTGCTCCTGGGAAAAACATTCCTGTTGTATAAGTGCTTGAGATATTTTGCAGACCTGTATTCAAGGAATCAGCTGGCACCACCCAGATCAATAAACTGGCTCATCTGTCTTGTGGCCCCCACCCAGGAACTGACTCAGCACAAGAGTATAGCTTCAGCTCCTTATGATTTTATCTCTGAGCCAGCCAATCAGTACTCCCAACTCACTGGCCCCCTATCCACCAAATTATCCTTAAAAACTCTGATCCCTGTATTCTCAGGGAGACTGATTTGAGTACTAATAAAACTCTGGTCTCCCATACAGCTGGCTCTGTGTGAATTAAACTCTTTCTTTATTGCAATCCCCCTGTCTTGATAAATTGGCTCTGTCGACGCAGAGAGCAAGGAGAACACATTGGGCAGTTACACAGGTGTCCTGAAAAAGGAGCAGAACATACCCAAATGATTTAAATACTGGTTACAAGACTCAGCTACATTGCCATCTCCAGAAAATTCCTTCTCCACCCAATCTGTTGGGGGTAGAGTGCATTAAATGTCCCTCCATCTTTCATTAGTACCCAGTCCTTGACTCTGTTGTAGTCTAGTTTACTATATGTTATTGATAATATTCATTTACTTGTCTGTCTACTCATTTGTACTGTGAACTCCTCAGAGAAAATGAATGTGTCTTACTCACTTTTGTAACCCAACACTCAGCACAGTGCCTGGAAAAAAGTAAGTTGAGTCATCATATTTTTGTTCAGTGAATAAATGAGGAATCTTAGTTTGTATTCACTTCCTAATTTTTTAAAAAAGGCAGTTGACAAAAATGTACACTAAAATAAAAGTTAAAAAATGATCATTTTGAAAGAAAAAATATTAGAATATTAGCCAGCAGAAAAAAATATAAATTTTAACAATTGCTAATTCTAGGTTAATATTCAATTATTGGCATCTTACTGGCTACTTTAAGAGAATGCTATTGGTAAGAATGAATCCTATGATAAATAACAAATGCAATTACTAATTTGAAGACAAATGTGGTTAAAGTTAGTGCCCAGAAAAATAACAAAAAAACTCTGAAAATATTGTTAGTTCTAGGTAAAAATTGAGCTCTAAGATTGTCAGAAACTAAAGAGAGAAATATAATCAATTTTAATATTCAAAGTAATCATAAAAATGACATAATTTTTCTGATTTTCCAAAACTAAAATTCTAGAGGATTTTCCTTGATGTCTCCTGAAGGGAACACCACGCTATAGGGCAGGGGTCCCCAACCACTGGGCTGTGGACTGGTACCAGTCTGTGGCCTGTTAGAAACCAGGCCATACAACAGGGAGTGAGCAAGAGGTGAGCCACTGGCATTATTGCCTGAGCTCCACTTCCTGTCAGATCAGTGGCGGCGTTAGATTCTCTCAGGAACCTGAACCCTATTGTGAGCTATGCTTGCAAGGGATCATCTGGGTTGTGCATTCCTTATGAGAATCTAACTAATGCCTGATAATCTGAGGTGGAACAGTTTCATCCCAAAACCATCCCATCCCTTCCACCAGATCCGTGGAAAAATTGTCTTCCTGTCAACCAGTCCCTGATACCAAAAAGGGTAGGGACCACTGATGTAGAAGGCAGTATGCTTTACAAATCCATATAATGATTATCAAGGCAAATTTAATATAATATCTTCTACAGCCTTCCTCAATTCAAGTTGAGTACATGATGCCATAGAAAATTCCAATAAAAGCAACTGTTCAAAGAGGTAAAACATGGAAGTCCAAATGCAGTTCCCAGTCTGGCTTGCTACAAGAATAATGCTCTCAACATCAAGGGTGATATATGATTCAGCACATCCTCTAAGAGTAATACCATTAATGGCAATCATAGCTTTTGTTTGTTCATTTTTATTTTTCTTAAAATTGAGGAAAAAAAGTATCATGTTATAAGACTTGATAGTCATTTTGTTGATTAAAGGTAGGCCCACGTGTGTTGTGGGAAGTCAGGGACCCCAAATGGAGGGACCGGCTGAAGCCATGGCAGAAGAACGTGGATTGTGAAGATTTCATGGACATTTATTAGTTCCCCAAATTAATACTTTTATAATTTCTTATGCCTGTCTTTACTGCAATCTCTAAACATAAATTGTAAAGATTTCATAGACACTTATCACTTCCCCAATCAATACCCTTGTGATTTCCTATGCCTGTCTTTAATCTCTTAATCCTGTCAGCTGAGGAGGATGTATGTCACCTCAGGACCCTGTAATAATTGCATTAACTACACAAATTGTACAGCATGTGTGTTTGAGCAATATGAAATGTGGGCACCTTGAAAAAAGAACAGGATAACAGCAATTGTTCAGGGAACAAGAGAGATAACCTTAAACTCTGACCGCTGGTGAGCCGGGCGGAACAGAGCCATATTTCTGTTCTTTCAAAAGCAAACGGGAGAAACATCGCTGAATTCTTTTTCTCAGCAAGGAACATCCCTGAGAAAGAGAATGCATGCCTGGTGGTAGGCCTATGAATGGCCCCCCTGGGCGTAGCCTTCTCTTATGGTCGAGACTACAGGGGTGAAACAGACCTCAGTCTCCCATAGTGCTCCCAGGCTTATTAGGAAGAGGAAATTCTCGCTAATAAATTTTGGTTAGACCGGTTGATCTCAAAAACCCTGTCTCCTGATAAGATGTTATAAATGACAATGGTGCCCAAAACTTCATTAGCAATTTTAATTTCACATCGGTCCTGTGGTCCTGTGATCCTGTGATCTCGTCCTGCCTCCACTTGCCTTGTGATATTCTATTACCTTGTAAAGTACTTGATGTCTGTGACCCACGCCTATTTGCACACTCCCTCCCCTTTTGAAAATCCCTAATAAAAACTTGCTGGCTTTTGCAGCTTGTGGGGCATCACGGAACCTACCCACATGTGATGTCTCCCCTGGACGCCCAGCTTTAAAATTTCTCTTTTGTACTCTGTCCCTTTATTTCTCAAGCTGGCCGATGCTTAAGGAAAATAGAAAAGAACCTATGTGAATAGCAGGGCCAATTCCCCGATACACATGCTTTAAAAATCAGCTACAGATTGCTGATATTTTCTAAGAAAATTAGTTTTCAAAACAAGAAATTTTGTCTTAAGAAGTGGCCACATCATCTTTGAATGAGGATAGCAGGAGAAAGTGTTCAGGGCCTGATATTTCCTTGGCAAATAATTCAGATCTGCTCCAACATAAAAAGAAATATATCATTGAGGCCTGGAAGACTTATGTCATCCTGGATAGCCTCAATAATTGTAGCCTCAACCATTTTCATAGCAAATATAATCAATCATTCTCCAGGGCCTATAAAACATAGCATTTTATGCAATTTGACTTCCTAGTGAACCAGTAAAAGCTAAATTAGTTGTAAAATATACCCTGAGGTAACTAAATGTGTTAGCATGCTGGATATGGTTGTCGGAAATAAGCCAATTAGACACTGGAGAACATGTACCAAAAATTGATTTGAGTTTTATAGTTGATCCTGAGCTATCCCGTTGAACCACAATATATAGCTACTAGATGACAACAACAATAAAGTCATGTCATCAACATGTTGCAGAATATGTATCTTTTGCTTTTCCATAGTAGTAGCACATATTCATTCAGTTCATGTAAGAGCTGTGGTTATTAATCCAAAGTTAAAGAGGAAGAATGTCAAAAATTATGATTTTTGAGAAACTGAGTTTTGGTGTGTTTTTCAACTTCATATCACCAGCAGTTTCATAGGTAATAAAATTATGTATCTTTATATCACATTAACCTACATTGTTTACATTATAATTGAACAGAATTCAATATACTGCTTGAAAATTAAGTTTATACATGCAATGCTATAATGGTATAAATCACTTGAAGTCTATAATTTTAGATAAAAGTTAGTATAATCTATTTTGCTATTTTTCAACCATCCTATTCTTAGTGGATTTTTATATTTTGTCATGTGTCAGCAGAAAAAAAATGGCAGAAATTTTCCTATGATTGACTATGAGAAGTAATACAAGCAAAGTGCAATATCTAAGTTGTACTTTTATCATTGTAGAAGAAAAAAATAATGTAATCTTAGTATTGAATTATTTCAATAGTACAGAATGAAACAATTTTGCTAGATATTCACTTTCTTATGACTCCTTTTGATAATTTAGAGCACATGACATTCAGCAAAAAGGAATAAAAAAGTCTAGACTGACATCATTTTCTGCAATAAACTTAACAAATTGTACCAGTTGCTGAATATTATTCCTCATAAAAGAATATTTGGAGAGCCGAAGTTATATAATACAGACATAGATTACTCATGTTGATGATTTAGGAAACTCTTGAAATAGCTCATCATTTTCTAATCCTTTATACATTAATCCTGGACAGCTATATATAACCAATGAGTTTTGCTTAAGAACATTGGTACCAAGACAGTTAGTACTGAATAACATCCTGACTGGACCACATTCCAGACTTAGTAGGATGAGGGGAAGTAAGTAAATGGAAAACAGCATCTGCTCTGTCTCTTAAATGAAGCTGGTGTAACAGAGGTTTTTATAAAGAATGATAATATCACGGAAGCATTTAAACATAATTGGATTATTCTTGGTACAATTACCCCTATAAATGTGCTTTGAATCTTCCTATGACCTTCTACATCTAATTGGCAAAATTTAGTAAGAGGATAGAAAAGCAATAAATACAGGATGTTCATTTCAGTGTTTCAGCAGCATAATTGCTACTTATCAATAATAAGTATTGCTTTTCATCTTTTTGGGCTTCATTTTTGAGTTTCTAAAATATTCTTATAATATTTATAACTTTTATGCATATATTCACACACATATATCAATAATATGTATTTCATTTGAATTAGTATCATTGAATAACAAATTAAATTACTTAGTACTTAAAGAAATAAGTATTATTTCTGTATCATTTGTCTCTAAAACCTTTAGTGCTTTTCATTAAATTAATGTAGAGATATTCTAAGATTCTGTTGTTAAGCTATTTAGGAGACCTAGTAGTAGAGCATGGCAGGAAATAAATACATCAATAAGGACTTTTAAGGTTAGGTGTTCCATCTATTTTACTAATATCCTGTCTTTCCTCAGAATGGTGTTGATGCCTAGCACACATACCTTTCATATAAAAATCGAGATTAGAAAGACTTAGTTGAATTATAATGTCAAATACAGCCACATACTGCATAATAACATTTCAGTCAAAAAGACAGACCACATATATGACAGGGGTCCCTTAATATTATAATGGAGCTGAAAATTCCTATCGCCTAGTGATTTTATAGCTATCATAACGTCATAGTGCAATTCATTACTCATGTATTTGTGATGATGCTGGTATAAACAAACCTACTGAACTGCCAGCCATATAAAAGTATAGCACATTCAATTACATACAATACCTAATAATTGACAATGGTAATAAAGGCCTACGTTACTAGTGTATGCATTTACTATACTATACATTTTATTGTTATTATAGAATGTTTTCCTTCTACTTATGTTTTTAAAAAGTTAACTGCAAAACAGCCTCAGGCAGGTCTTGCAGGAGATATTCCAGAAGAAGGTATTGTTATCATAGTAGATGATACCTCCATGTGTATAATTGCCTCTGAAGACCAACAGTGGGATAAGATGTGGAAGTGAAAGACAGTGATTTGATGATCTTGACCCAGTGTAACCCTAGGCTAACGTGTGTGTTTGAATCTTAGATTTTAACAAGAAAATTTAACAAGCATAATCAAATGAAAAAAATTAAAAATAGGAAAATGCTTATAGAATACACATATAAAGAAAGAATTTTTTGTATTACTGTAGAATGTGTTTGTGTTTTAAGCTAAGTGTTATTACAGAACAGTCAGAAAGTTAAAAAAATTAAAAGTTTATGAAGTATAAAAGTTACAGTAAACAAAGGTTAATTATTATGGAAGAAAAAAATCCCTTTTTATAAATCCAGGATAGCTTAAGTGTACAAGTGTCTACAAAGTGTACAGTAGTTTTCCGTAATCTCCTAGGTCTTTACATTCACCCACTGACTCACCCAGAACCTCAAGTCCTACAAGCTCCATTCATGGTAAGTGCTCTATATAGGTGTACCATTTAAACATCTTTCATACTATATTTTTACTGTGACTTTTCTATGTTTAGATACACAAATACCATTGTGTTATAATTGCCTCCAATATTCAATACAGTAAAATGCTGCACAAATTTGTAACCTAGGAGCAATAGGCTAGGTGTACAGTAGTTTATACCATCTAGGTTTGTGTAAGTACACACAAAATCACCGAAGGACAACTTTCTCAGAAATGTATCCCCATTGTTAAGCAATACATGATGGTATTAGAGATTCCTATTCATGCGCAAACTCAACAAGTAATAGCAAAGTTCATCAAATAGTCAAATAATTCTTTGAATGTTATACTTAAATTAAAATTTAGAATATGATTGATTTGGCAAAATTTATCCCCATTTTTTAGTTTATTTTTTCAAATAAATAAAATTGCTCTATTTAGTAAAAATTACTCTGGGGACCAAAAAAAAATCATCTGTGTAAATTGTTTGGTAAAGGTAGTTTTAATATTTGTTTGTTTGTTTGTTTTTTGAGACAGAGTCTCGCACTGTCGCCCAGGCTGGAGTGCAATGGCACGATCTCGGCTCACTACAACCTCTGCCTCCCAGATTCAAGTGATTCTCTTGCCTCAGCCTCCCGAGTAGCTGGGATTACAGGCACCTGCCACCATACTCGGCTAATTTTTTGTATTTTTAGTAGAGACGGGATTTCACTATGTTGGCCAGGCTGGTCTCGACCTCCTGACCTTGTGATCAGCCCACCTCAGCCTCTGTATTCTGGAAAAAATATTTTAGGTTCATATTCAACCAGAACAAGAACAATTAATACTGTACATCCCTTCTAAAGTATATTATTATTCTTTTGCTATATTGATGCTTCTAGGAACTTTCTTTAACATTTGAAGTTATCTGATAATAATCCTCTTTATGGAAATTCTACATGTCTTTTTTATTCACAATTTTATCTTTATATACAGCACTTTCAGCACTTAACACAGAACCAATGCTCATGCAAGAAAGAATTGATGCCATTACCACTATTAAAGGAAATATGAATTTCAGACACAGTTACAGTGTCAATTACAGGCATGGTTAGAAACGGAATTTAAATAGAAAACTGGGGATGGATAGAAATAAATGACCATTCATTCTTTGTGTAATTTTCTACACAAAAACAATAACAGACTCTATATGAAAACTATTGTGCTGAACTATAGCTCTATTTTTTTTCTCCTTATATGTTAAAACATCCACATGGTTTTCTATCCTAGGCTTTGAAACAGTGACCACTGGGAAATGTGATATCTTAGCTGACAAATGATTAACATAGAGGATCTTAACATGTTGTTGTGAATGAAATAATATTACATATTGTATAACATATGTTATATTATACATATAACAAAAGGTTCACTTGTAGAAAACAGGGATATAGTGATTTTTCAGATATAGTGAAGCAGAAATTTTTTCAATGCACTGAAATATGCACATTTGAATTCTATCTGAGTGAGCCTTCACATATAGTCAAGTTTTCTGCCAAGAACAAAAAAGTATTTGTAATACAATGGCTATCCAATGTTTTAAAAATGATCTGATACATTTTTTACAAAAGAAAAGCTCAGTTTTCTTACTTATTCAGGCATGGACAAGATGAACTACTTTGAAATTTGTCATTATTGGACTGTTATCTGCTGAGCTGATTATTTCTATGAGCTTTACTTCTTTACAAAATGGCAGCAATACTAACACTAAAGAACTGTTATAAAAGCGATTAACATATATGATTTAGAAAAGCTATTAAAATGTTTTTAAGCAATATTTATCTTGAATCCCTTAAATGGGTCAGAGAGTGCCACAAACAAAACTGATTTCAGGAAAAACTACCTTAATTTAAAAAAAGGAAGAGAGAAAGGACAGTGTAGAGAAAAAATAATAGAAAGTCCCACACTGTATCTTTCTATGTAACAAGTCAATATGGCATCAGCATTGCATTATGACATAAAAAGTATAGAAATAAATATTAGAGAATAGGAATTCCATATTATCATAAAATAACTTCTAAGAATTCATATAGGCCATTTTCTCCTTGTTTTACAGACAAATATTTTATCTATGTTTTTTAAATATTATACACCATATTCCATAAACCCCAAAATACTTGTTTTTTAATATATGAGAAGTTATTAAAACAACATAATACATTCAGAGGCAGCATGTTACTCAGAAAGTATCATTGGAAAAGCAAATATTTTCTTTGAAAATCATTTCTGTAACTGCTTTAGCAAGAGAGCTTGTATCTGTCAGGGCAATCTAGAATATGCTGATAAAAAACAACCTAAAAATCTGAACAAAGGTTTATTTCATGTTCCATGTCTATCAGGGAAAACTGGGGCCCTGCTGCATTGCTGTTCTCAGTCTTGGAAACAGACTGATAGACTATCCACTAACTAAAACTGTCTCTGTAGCAGAGAGAAAGAGAAGATAGTGAATTTATACTGCCCATAAAGCTCCACCAGGAAGTGATACACACTGGCAAAAGCAAGTCATATGACGACATCTCACTTCAATACCACTGGGCATTGTAACTTAACAACTATTTGGGAAGACAGGCAGAAATACTTGGTGTATAATGTTGATGACTAACACAAGAGGATTAAGAAATCATACTTGAGCAGCAAAATGGTTAGTAGAAGATTATAGGCTATATTATGTTAATATATACTGTAGGCTTAAGCAAAAAAGCATACTGCTAGTTTGATACTATTTATAATTTATCACTGAAAAGTATATGGGAAGGATCACAAAATAAGTCAAGACTAAGTAACAGTATTAAAATATTTCTTTAACAACAAAGACTTATTTTTTACTTAGTTTTCAATTAATGAACAAGGTGTTTTGCTCATCATAGTCATTCAGGTGCATTGACTGATGGAATCTCCATTACCTCGTATGTCTATCTGAATATCCATCTTTTTGGCTTACCTCTTTGAGGGAAGAGAACATGGAACCTCACTTATTGAATCGTAAAATCTTCTGTCTCTGAGTGATAATTCTGATCCCCCAGATAATAAATGCCCCATGTCTTGGTAAGTCTTGGCTACCTCCATTAGAACTTTGACTGGTGTAGGCTAAAGTCCCAGTAGTTGCCTTTGGAACAGTTTCACACATCTTACTCCCATTATGATAATAGTCAAGTTAGAAACTAAAGGTCTTCTATACATGAACTACTGCTAAGTCAGATATTCCTTATCCAGTTATATTTTTGTCTTGAATGTAAACCTTTATATTGATCTATAGTCAATTGTTTGTGTTCATTTCAACTAATTTTTCTAAGCAATTGAAAATTTTCTGTATTTGAATCCTGTCATCTTACATATGTATTATATATTCCTGTATTAGTTTTCTATTGTGGCTATAACAAATTCTTATACACTTAATGGCTTAAAATAAGTATTATATGTATTATATATTCCTGTATTCATTTTCTATTGTGGGTATAACAAATTCTTATACACTAAATGGCTTAAAATAACAGCAAAAAATATTTCACAGTTCTGTAGGTTAGATGTCAGACATGGATCTAACTGAGGTAAAATCAAGGTGTCTTTAGGGCTCTGTTCTTTATTCTAGAGTCACTAGAGGAGAACTTTTATTTGCATTTTCCAGAAAGAAAATGGCTTCTAGAAGCCATCCACATTCCTTTATTTGTACACTCTTTCATCTTCAAAGCCAGCAACATTGCATCTCCCAGACTTTTCTGTTGTCTCATCTCTCTGACCATAGCTGGAAAAGGCTCTGTTGTTATCAACTCAACTGATTAAAATGAATCCAGTAGGATTTATCTTATAAAATTTCCCTGACCTTAATGTCCTTGAACATAATCTTTTTCTCATGCAACATAACATATCCGGGGTTCCAGAATTTAAAATGGAGATATTTTGGAGAACTCATTATTCTATGTAATACAATTCCTTATTAATTCACAATTAAGAATGAACGAATGAATGAATGAATCTAATTAATTATATAACCCAGATAGTAATCAATTTCTGAAGCAATATCATATGTCTATATAAGTGCTAGACAAGTTTCTAGAATTACAGTCATCAGTTGAAATCGGCTCGCATTATAGACGTGTAGCAGTGACAGCTACATCTCTATTAAAAACTGTTATAGTGGCATAATGAAAATGTATAACACATATTTATTGCTCATAGTTTGGTGAACAAAATAGATGTAGTCTCCACCTTCTTGGAGTTTATAATGCATGTAAGAGATAAACATTAAACAAACAAACGTTTTAAAACTTACAAACCTGTAAATACACTATGAAGGAAAATGCAGAGGGCCATGAAAATGAATAACAGGATGGGATCTGACTTAGTTTGGGTGGTTAGAAAATGTTCTCTGCTAAAGATGCCTTTAAACTGAAAGCAGAATATGAATAATTAGTTAGGGAAGGGAAGTTGGGGTGCTGAGGAGTATTCCACATAAATAAATAGGCTGAAGTAGAGCATTGAGTGGGAATGAACTCAGCACTTTGTTGAATTTAAAAAATACCAACTGGGTTGGATTGTGGTGAATGAAGAATGCAGGTGGGAATGCATAAACCTAGGAAGTCACTAGTGGATTAGCAGCCTTGGAGAACAGGTTAATCATAGCCAAAGTAAGAAGTCAAATGAGAAATTTAGTTTTTTCATGTTAGTAAAGGAAAGGCATATGTGGATGATCTTACATAAGGATTGACTTTGGAGTATTTATCAGACACACAAGGAAAACAATGACATTCTAGATAGAATAAATAACATGCACAGAGGCAAAGAGGCAAGAAACAGCAATTTTGTGCCATGGTAAAAATTTTATGAGCATGCTTTCTCGGTTGTAATTCATCTCTTCAATAAAAAGAAATGGAACATCAAAAAAATGAGTGAAGAGGCTACATTACTATACTAGAGAAACCTGTATAAATTGACATTAATCCATTAATCTCCCTTCTTTATGTAAACTTATTTATCTATAATTGAATTTACTCAACTGAGCAGGAAATTTCAGAAAATAAGAGGCCCAAGTTTGAACTTTTGTTTTGCTAACATATTTAATCAACATATTTAATATCTTCGGATGCATTTTATAATTGTGTACAGTCTTACATATCTCTTGTGGTGATACTATATGTGGAATATTACCAATATGCAGTCCACTTTTACCTTTTTTGTTTTTGAACCTCTATAAACATTTATATTGTATATGAAAAATACTGTGCATTTTTGAAAAATATAAAAAAAAATCCAGTTCTTAATTTTACGAGTTAATAAGGAGTTAACCCTTAAATAAAAGAAACTATAAGGTTTAGATCAGGAATATTTTATAATTGGCTTAAACTATTATTGCAATTCATAATAATAAAAGGTTAAATATTATTAAAATTTTAACAGAGGTACTGGCCTCAGACAATGGGAAGAATTTGGGGTTTTTGTGGAAAGAGTGTTAGCGAAAATAAAGACCTAAAAGTGTAAAGGGATGGTAGTGAGTCTTCCACCTTGGCTGGAACACAAGGAGACTCTCACATTTATACAATTCATGAGGAGAGCTGGCTTCTAAATTTGCAGCCTTGCTCATAAAAATGACACGAATCAATTTACTCCCTCTCAGGTAGTTTGAACATGAAAAACTAAGAAAACATGCTATTTGGTGATGAAGAACAGACCCCCAAATCATATTATGAAAGGCAGATATAGGGACATAATAAGGTATAAAAGAATGTTAACAGAGAGAATGCAAAAAGAAGTGGTAGTAGAAGAAAACGTGGCTCTGAGATGTGGAGAAAATGGCTCAACTTCTTGATCTGCTAGAACCTATTTTCATTCATTTGAAAATTGTCTATTTACTGTTTCAACATATAGGAGATCCTTGAGATCTTTGTATTTTTTCAACCCTTCTAGTTTTATCTAAGATAGTTTGAATGGATTACTGTTGCAAGCAAACAAAAGCCTTGAATAGGACAAAAAAAAACTTTACTTAACGACATTTTCTCTCTTTTCAAAAATTTGTCTCCATTTTTGTTTAGTTTAAGAATGTTGCACAATTATTCACCCAGCTTTGCCCTCTCAACCTGCCATGGTGGCAGACCAAAGGACGGGGACTTCTGAGAGTTCCACGGCCCTGCTTATGACTTGGGAAACCATACTTCTAGTTAACAAAGGTCAAGCATAAATCCCAAGGCCACCACTGCAGCTGGCTTCCTCCTGCAAGCTTCATCTACTGGCTGGGAAGTCTACCTGCACAGTGCATTACAACATCTGCTGACACAATTGCCAGCACTCTTGAAAGAGAAAAGCTTTGTACAACCTCAGCTACTACAATTGCCTATAACACCCCAGCTACTCAGGAGGCCTTGAGCCCATTCAGCCCCCTAGTACATTACAATTACAGTAGACCTTTGAGAAAGCCATCATTAAGGCTCTTTATAACTAAGGAAGTCTCACAGAGTGACAGACTCTATGCCACTCCCCTCTAAGGGCTGGTGCTTGCATCTGCCATAGGAGTAAAAGAGGGCAGGCTAGCCTAATGCAGTTCTGCCCAGCTTTGCCCCCCATGTGCAGTTGAAAGTGGATCCAATTCTCTGCAGACAAGTCCGTGGCCTGAGGCACCATAAAACTGCATGTAAACAAAGATCAACCACATACCATACTACTACCACCTTAGTCAACTCTTACCTACAAGGACCACCTACTGGCCTGGAGGTTGAAATGCACAACCCAAGACAAAATTGGCTGACACAAGTGCACAGTGCTTAGGAGCAAGACAAGTTTCTTGAGACCACCACCTCCCCATTTCTGTAGGAGGCGGAGTGCCTACTCACATGCCCGGGACACCACTACTACAGTTAGCATTTGAGAAAACCACAAACTTAGGCTATCTATAACCAAGAAATTCATACAAAGTTTTGGCTTCCTGAAAGCACACAGAAACAAAGCTAAATAACCTGACTTAACGCATGTTACTGTTACACCCTTGAGAAGTAAAAAAGTCTCATCTAGACAAAAGTAGATTAAAAAATAAGAATGACAGTACCACCAGATAAGAGGGAACCAGCATAACAATTTCAGCAGTATGAATAAATATGGTGTTATGACACCCTTGAAGAATCAAACGACCTCTCTAGCAATGGATCCTAACCAAAATGAAAATCCTGAAATCCTAGATAAATAATTCAAAATATCGATTGTTAGAAAGCTCAATGAGATCTATGATAAATCTGAAAGCCAATGCAAAGAAATCAGAATATCAATTCAAGATTCAGATTAGAAATGTACCAAAGAGAGAGTTATTTTAAAGAAAAACCAAACAGAATTTCTGGAAATGAAAAAATTACGGGAGTAATTACAAAATACAATTGAAAGCTTCAAGAATTGACTAGACCAAGCAGAACAAAGAATCTCAGAATATGAAGACAGCTCTCTTGAATTAATCTCGTGAAATAGAAGCAAAGAAAAAAGAATTTTAAATATCAGAAAGGCCTTCTCATAGCAGGAGACTATGTGAAATGTCTGAACCTATGAATTATAGGTATTCCTGAGGGAGAAAAAAAGAGAAAAAGTCTGGCAAAACTATTTGAGAAAACAGATAAGGAAAATTTCCCTAGTCTAGCAAAAGATCTAGACAGATACAAGGAGCTCAAAGACTTCTGAAAAATACATTGCAAGAAGGATCTCATCAAGACAGTCATCATACTGTCTGAGGTCAACATAAAGGAAAAAAATCTTAAAATCATCATGGTGAAAGCATCTAATTATCTATAAAATATTCCCATCAGATTAACATGGGCTTCTCAGCAGAAATTTTACAAGCCTGAAGAGATTGGGAAATTGTTTTCAAAGTGCTTAAGGAAAAAGAAACAAAACAAAAACTGTCAAACCCAAATTTTGTATCCTGTCAGAATAAGCTTCATAAATGAAGGGGAAAGAAAACTTTTCTCAGGTAAGCAAATGTTGAAGGAATTTATCAGCACTAGACTGACCCTACAAGAATTGCTCAAGGGAATTCTAAACCTGGAAATGAAAAGTCGATACTTAACAACACAAATACACACATACATGTAAAACTAACAGGCAGCATAGGATAATTAAACAAATGAGACTACAAAGCAACTAGATAACAATTAACATTAAGACAGAAACAAAACCTCACATACCAATATTAACCTTGAATGTAAATTGATTAAATGCCCCACTTAAAACATGTAGACTGGCAGAATGGATTAAAACAAACAAACAAACAAAACACAACATGATCCAACCAGATGATGCTTAGAGAAATCTACCTAAATGGTAAAGACAATTATAGACTGCAGATACAGGGATGGAAAAATATATTCCATGCCAATGAAAACCAAAAGTGAGCAGGGCTAGGAATATTTATGTCAGATAAAACAAATTTTAAATCAATAACTGTAAAAAAAGACAAAGAAGGTCACTATATAATGATAAAGGGATCAATTCAAAAAGAATATATACTCATCTTAGATAAAACAGACTTCAGTAGCAGTAAAAAAAGACAAAGAAGTTCACTATATAATGATAAAAGAATCAGTTCAATAAGAAGATATATTTTTATCTGATAAAAACAGATTTCTAATCAATAAAAGTAAAAAAAGACAAAGAAGGTTACTGTGTAATGATAAAGGGATCAATTCAACAGGGTATTAAAATCTTGAATTTGCACACAACAAGAACTGGTACCAATCCTACTGACTGTTCTAACAAATAGAGGATAAAGGAATCCTACTTAACTCATTCTAGGAAGCCAACATCACCCCAGTATCAAGTCCAGGCAAGGACAAAACAAAAAAAGAAAAGTGCAGACCAATGTCCCTGATGAACATAGATTCAAATATCCTCAAGAAAATACTGGCAAAACTAATCTAACAGCACACTGGAAAGTTAATACACCCTAATCAAGTAGATTTTATTCTGGGGATGCAAGGATGTTTCAATATACACAAGTCAATAAACATGGTTCATTACATAAGCAGAATTAAAAACAAAAATCATATGATCATCTCAATAAACGTAGAAAAAAGTTTGATAAAATTCAGCATCTCTTCATGATAAAACCCCACAACAAGTTAACTAGTCATAGAAGGAACATACATGAATATAATAAAAGCCATATAAGACAAACTCATAGCCAACATCACACCGAATAGAGAAAAGTTGAAAGCTTTTTTTCTAAGAACTAGAACAAGACAAAGATGCTCACTTTCACCACTCCTACTCAACAGAGTACTGTAAGTCCTGGCCAGAAGAATCAGGCAAGAAAAAGAAACAGCACCAAATTAGAAAGGAGAAAATTAAATTATGTCTGTTTGCTGATGATATAATTTTGCACCTAGAAGTTCCTAAAGAGTCCTCCAAGACTCCTAGATTTAATAAATGAATTCATTAAGTTTCAGGATAAAAAATCGACATGCACTATTAAATGCATCTTACACCAGTCATAATGGTTATTATTAAAAAGTCAAAATATAACAAATGTTGGCATGGATGTGGAGAAAAGGGAACACTTGTTCACTGTTGGTGGGAATGGAAATTAGTACAACCTTTATGGTAAACAGAATGGCAATCTTTCTAAGAACTAAAAATGGAACTAACATTCGACCAAGCAATCCCACCACTGGGTATCTATCCAAAAGAAATAAAATTATATCAAAATATATCTACACTCATATGTTTCATCGCAACACTATTCACAACAGCAAAGTCATAAAATCAACCTAAGTGTCCATGAATGGAAGAATGAATAAAGAGAATGTGGTATTTATAATAGAATACTACTTAGTCATAAAAAAAGAGCATGAGATCATGTCTTTTTGCAGCAACATTGATGGTAGTCATTATCTTAATTGAAACAACTCAGAAACAGAGTCAAGTAATGCATCTTCTCACTTATAAGTGGGAGCTAAATAATGTGTACATATGGACAGAGGGAGTGGAAAAACAGACATTGGAGAATCAAAGGTGGGAAGGTGGGAGGAAGTTGAGGGATGAGAAATTACCTAATAGGCACAATGTACACTATTCAAGTAATGGTTACAGAAAAAACCCAGACTCCCATCACTACCCAAAATATATATGTAACAAAGCAGCACTTATACCCCCAAATCTATTTAAAAAAAAAAAAAAAAAAAAGGTAAGAAAGCCAGGCACAGTGGCTCATGCCTGTAATCCCAACACTTTAGGAGGTCAAGGTAGGTGGACTGCTTGAGCCCAAGGGTTTGAGATGAGCCTCAGTAACAAAGTGAGACTCTGTTTCTAAAAGCTTTTTCAAAGATTAAAAAAATAAGAAAAAAATTCAAAGATGTACCAAGTTAATAATCTTCATTTATGTATTTAAAAGACAACCAAAGTATGCAAAGGTATTAAAAAGGTAATCATTATAAACAGTCATTTTTCATCAACATTCTTTAAACCAAACACTTGCTTCGAGATTTAATGATGCATCATAGATATTCCTTTAGGTCAACAATTACATATTTAATTAAATATTTTTTAAAATCAGCATAATATTCCAAATAATATTTATCTCACAATTTGTTCAACATTTTCCTCCCTTGAAATTAATGGAAATAAATGATGAAATTCGAAGAAATTGAAATTATATATTAAAAGCTGGCTTTCAAAAAAGCACAATAAAAGAACCTCTAAGCATCTCTGATTAGGGTCAAAAGACAGAGTAATAGTATAAATGGGAATGAGGCAAAAGATAGAGTCAAAGTTAAAAATGATTATGAAAATATTATTGCAAAAATTTTCAGAATCACAAAGAAATTGATGATACTGTAGAGAACTATTGAAGCAAAATCTACTTCTGTGAAGGAAAACACATCAAAAACCATACAAGTATCAGAAAACAAATTTAAAGACCTACGATTTAAATTTGCAAAGATTCCATGCGGCTTTAGAGTTAAGCTGATTCTCTTAACAATGTGATAATTTCATTGTCATTTAAATTAGATCAGAATAATAAAACATATGAAAATTTACAACACATTTTATGATGATAGCATAACCTAAGTACAATCATCTGATTCAGCAGAAAAGACTACTGACAATACATAGTAGATGTGTAAATAATCCAAGAAAACACTGGAATTTCATATTGTGTTTTTAGTGTTTAGTTCCTCTTTGTCCTGAAGAAATTTGCACTGAATGGAATATACCAACATGAAAAGGTTTATTTTCAGCTCTTATGTCTTCAAAGAATGCCACAGTTTTTGGAATCTAACATAAATTTTAAAAACAACTATATGTTTTATAGCTACATAGAAAATATAGAAACACTAATTACTTTTGCACAAAGGGATCATTTCAGGTGGCAAAAAAGTAAAAGCTTTACATTTTTTCTTACTATTTTTTCCCAGTTGATGAAACCTGTTAATGTCTGATACAATTGCAAACTCAGGGATTTAGGATTTTATGTCAAATTTTATGTAAAAAATGTGCATAAATTTTCTTATACAAAAAAAGCATCTGCTAAACTTGATATATAATGAAATTCAGACGGAAATTAGCAAATGATAAAAAACTAAGGTGACAAGATTTGAAACTGCAGAAAGACCAGGACAGATACTAAATTTTTACTCAATACTATTGGAGTACTTTAATACTCGAGCCACCCGGCATGTTAATTATTTTGTGGTAATTGTTTTACAGATGATTGTGATTTAGGTAAGTTTAGTAAATTATAGCTTATTCCTAATTATCAATTATTTTTTTAACTGGAAGCTTAAATAGATATGCAGTCTTACTTTGAAATTTTATTATAATATTCTATAAACTCTAACATCAGTTAAATAGTTCTAAAGCATAGGTTTAATAAAGCTAATGACTTTTGCCTTTCCAGTCAGTTTACTTAAAGTATTACATTAGCAATTGTTTTAATTTTTCTTAGGAATCTCTTTTTTATGTTAATATATATGTATGCATTTTATTTCATTTGATCTATTTAGTTGATACTATTGTTGAAAACCCCAGGATCCTTGTGGCTTTGACACATTTTAATATTTAGAAGAGATAAAGATAAATTATTTTTATTATTCTCTGTTCATTATTTTTGTTTGTGGCTTATTGGGTTTTATATCAAAAATATCTTTAAATTATAAAATTCATATTTATTATATTCTATATCCCAAAGCCATTTGCATAATATAAATTGCAAAGTAAGTTGTGAAATCAACAAGTTAAGAATGATACCTTTAATATTGTTTAAATGACTAAAGTAAAATCAGCTTTTACCTTATGATAAAATGTATAATTGCCCCAGTAAATATGATTTAAATGCAATTCATATTCTTAACTCTACCAGTGACATTGAATATTAAGACTCTAGAGCTTATAATAAAGGCACTCAAGTTATATTGATTACTTATAATGAGTCTCTTAAATTAATGGGTCACTTGCTGGTTCAGAAGCTAGTACAGATCTCTAAGTGGGTAAAAATGAGTGGTTTTAAGTTGATTTACAGGTCCTGAAATCAACGATGAAAACAATTATGATAACAAAGCTTTCAGCAAAATTATTTAACAAATACAAGCAAACATTAAAATTATGAATATTTCTATAATGACTAGATTGCTACATCATTTAGTGTTTGGTACCTGGGTTCATTAATAGCTATTTCATTCATGAAGATCTTTTTTTAATTTTTTCATTACTGCTTCATTTTGTAATAGGTCAGGTGTCAATAGGCTGGCTCATTTAAATATAAGATAATGCACCTGACTTAAAAGTGTGTGCACAACTGATTCATTTGCAGGTTTTTACCTAGTAATAACTCCAATACCAATAATAAAAATATAGCTTATAGAATTCCTTAATTTGATTCCTTCATTTGGATACCTACTCAGTTCAAGTCAGTGTTCAAAGCAATTGGATAGAGTGCTGAATCAGACAAGCAAGATGGAAAAAAACAGTTTCAACAGCTATAGACCAGATATTTTAAGATAATCATAAGTAATATAAAATTCCATTTGGATGGCTATAAACAGTTTTCAAATCATTTTCATGTATATTGATGTCATTGATATTCACAATAATGTTGAGTGAACAATATTATTATAAAGTTATATCTGGAATTGTGGAATACGAAGGGGCTAGAGCCCTGACTTAAGACATGGAGAGGGAAGAAAATAAATTTGAACATTTAACCTTAACTATAGAATGGAAAAAATCAACTGAAACATATAAAAATAAACCCACTTTATAAAAGCCATAATTCTCATGCTCCAAATAAGCTGAATATATATATTATATACTTACATATTTATATATTAATATATAAATATATAACATTATATATTTTTATATATTATATATAATATTTTATATATATATAAAGTATTACATTAGCAAAATCTCTTATATAAAATATAAATATATAATTAAATATATTTATATTTATTAATAATATTATTAATAATATTAATTATATAATTAATGATTATATAAAATATATAATTAAATATATAATATAAAATATTATATATAATTAAATATTATATATAATATATATTATATATTATATATAAATATATAATATAAATATATAATATATATTACATATATTATAAAATATATATAATATATATTTTATAATATATATGTAATATATATTATAAAATATATAAAATACAGATTTCACACATATATGTAAAAAACAGCTTATTGAGATATAATTCACAAACCATGAATTTCATTCTTTAAAGTATACAATTCAGCATTTTTTTGTATAGTCACAGGATTGTGCAGCCATCTCCCCCACCTAATATTAGAAAGTTATCACCATCCACACTTAGCATTCATTTCCCACACCTGCCTTGCCCAAGGCCCTGGTAACCATTAATCTACTTTTTGGACATTTCATATAAATGGAGTTATACAATATTTATTCTTCTGTGTTTGGCTTCTTTTACTTAGCATAATGTTTACAAGGTTTATCCATGTTGTAGAATGCATCAGTACTTAATTCCTGATACATTTATGGCTAAATAATATTCCATTGTATGAATATAAGACAATTTGTTTTCCATTTATCAGTGATGGAGATCTGGGCCGTTCCACTTTCTGACTATTATTTATGACGCTGATATGAGTATTTGTGCACAAGTTTTTACCAGAACATAAATCTTCAATTTTCTTGGTGTATACCTAGGAGTAGAATTGCTCAGTGATACGGTAACTCTGTTTAAATATTGAGCACATTTTGAAGTGTTTTTCATAGGGGCAGCATGAATTCATATTCTCATCAGCAGTGCATAAGAGTTTCAATTTATCCACAACCTCATCAACATTTGTTATTCTCTGTCTTTTCTAGTCTATCCATCCTACTAGGTATGAACAATAGCTCATTCTTGTTTTGATTTGCATTTCACAAAGGAACACCTTTTCATATGCTTATTGGCCATTTGTATACCTTCTTTAGAGGGAAATCTATTTAAGTTTTTTGGCCATTTAAAAAATTAATGGCCATTTTAAAAATTAAAAATCTATTTAAGTTTTTTGGCCATTTAAAAAATTAAATAGTCTCTTTATTGTTGAGTTGTAAATGTTCATTATATATTCTGGATAAAAGTTCCTCATCAGTTATATAATTTGAAAACATTTCCTCCCTATTTGTGGGTCATCTTTTCACTTTACTGATGATATCCTTTGAAACATGCATTTTTTTATTATAATGAAGTTCAATTTAAGTCTTTATTTGTTGCTTGTGCATTTGCTATTGTATCTAAGAATCATTACCTTATCTAAGGTCACTATGATTCACCCCTATGTTTTCTTCTAAGAGTTTTATAGTGTTAGTTCTTACATTTAAATCTATGAATGCTTTGAATTAATTTTTGCATATGGTATGAAGCAGTGGTCTGATTTAGTTCTTTTGCAGTGGATATCCGGTGGTTCTATAACTATTAATTGAAAAGACTATTATCCCCATTAAATGTTCTTACACCTTCTTGAATCACACTCCAGTTTTACAGACGAGTAAACAGAGGCTAAGAGAAGTAAAAATATCAGGAATATAATATCATGTTAGAGATAAGTTTTCAGGCTTGAATTGGCCGGCCACAAATCCTTGCATCATACCAATGTTTTCGGCTCTGGATCCTGGATGGGTAAAGAAAGAAAGCCATGTACTTTGAATTATTACAGCATCTTTGAATCTATATTCCATCATTTAAGGTCTGTAGACTGAGTGTATAAGAGCTCATCTACCATAATATTAAAAACTCCTGATATTTTTTGACATTCAAAAGGAAACTCTGTGTGTGTGTGTGTGTGTGTGTGTGCGTGTGTGTGTGTGTGTGACTGTGGTATACTATATCATACTGTTTTATTTTTTTAAAGAAAGATTTAGACATTTCAGGAAATTACATTCTAAATAATGAAACATTTGCCATATACTATATACATTCCTGATGACTTTACCCTTATTCAAAGTACTACTACAGAAGAGAACATGTTGGGAGACCTCACACAGACACGTGTTTCAGTGAAGGGTTGTAAATGCTCTCAATAATTGGAGCTCATAAAATAATAAAATATAGTAATTCCAGTTTTCTTCCTGGTATATAGAAGTTAACAGTGTCCACGCTGCTTCCTTTGGCAAATGAAATATGACTACAAAGAACATGTGTAACTTCCACATAGAAGCCATTAAGAGACCTTGAATAACATGTTCCCTTCTCTCTGCCATGGTGACCAAGCATATTTCAGACAGAGGAAGCTTCATCCACCTGTGTCCCATTTTGTGGAAAATCTGAGATAAACGTATAGTCAAAATGAGAAATGTGTATCTGTGTATTTATTTGTTTTGATTCACTGATATTCATGGTTGGTTTTTGTCACAAGATAACTTAGTCTTTCCTGCTTCATACCATAGCTTACAGTCTTTAGAAAGGCCTCAGATACTAGTGTTTTACTTAACATTTAAACACTGTGTTAAATAAATATTCAACACCAACATATGCACTCCTATACTTATTCTTACAATATATTCACATAAATTATGCATGATTTGGAAAGTTTAGAGGTACTTTTAAGTTAAATTCTTAATTTGGAGGAGCATATTAATAAGTAATATGATATGAAATGATGTTCTTTATACAATGTTCTTATGAGGAAATGTGTTATTCAATACGAAAACATATGTTCATTACTTGGAATACAGATTACTCCACCATCCCAATCTCCCTAAGCGTTTGGATCCCTTATTCTACATTAAACCAAGGGAGATCCAGTATTTCCAGCTTGCTCACAGTGCGCCATGTTTTAATCCACATTTCAGCTAACCAAGCAAACAAACCATTAAAGTTGTAACATTAAAAGCAGAATCCCTACTTAGTGGGCCCAAATCAATAAATTCAGCCCGATTCAACTTTATGTTCCTCCCACAATTATCCCACACACTTAATATCCATTCCCATGCATGTTCTCCAGATTTCTGTTTATATAAATTATGAAACTCAAACAGTTATTTTTGAGTGTAGCACACCTCCTCATGGGTCACTCTCTCAAGCTCACCTCTAAGGGCCAGCTGGGATTTTAGTCTAGTTATAGGTCTAGAAATAAACACAGGTGTTGGGGGTAGCTCCTGAGGAGAATCAGCATTATTTTGCTTGGCAATTGCCTCAGGGTAGGCCATCACTGTTGCCTCAGGCAGCTCAGGGTTTATCTCCTCAGACAAAGGTGGAAAGGCTGATGGTAGCATGGGTCATGGAGGAGATATCGCCTTGGGGATCGAGAAGCTGTTCCTTCTGGCAAAAAAGTTCATCAGTTTACAAACTCAGTGTCCCCAGCTTCATCAGGGTCCTACCACATATCCCTATTCCAAGTTGCAGAGTCCCATTCTTTTCTAATCAATGCTCTCACTTTAAGAGTAGACATCTAGAGAAGCTGTGTATGTACCTTTTGTTACAGGTCAGCCACTCACATGATAAGAGCTTATGTTTGTTTTTCCACAATTTCACCTCTTTCTCTACAGGAGATAAGACTCTCACTCAGGGCAATCTTAGCAGGTTTGAGGCTCAGTATCTGCTTCTGAAGCTGGGAGACAGAATCCCTGAGTTCATCATTTCTTTAAATCACTTTGTCCACTGAACTTAGGAGCAACCAGCCAGCTTCATTATGTTCCTTGGTTCTCCACATATGGTCAAAGGTATTGTGTATAGAGTCACTAAACTCCTTGACACTCAGGAGTAGTGAATCAGGGGTGTCAAATGTATTTATTTTGCATAACTCTTTAAACAGTTTACTCCAAGGACTATCAGTGTTTTCCATACTACTAGAAGTAGAGTCCTTAGCATTCTAGGGTCTAATCATATTAAGCATACAACTCCAGAAACCCAAAACCAACAAAAGAACATCATCCTTAATATTCTGTTTCTCTAGAACCACTCCTGGTACCAAAATCTGTATTAGTCAGAGTTCTCTAGAGGGATAGAACTAATAGGAGATATATATATGTGTACACACACACACACACACATACATATACACACTCATGTATATATACATACATACATATATATATATATAAAGGGGAGTTTATTAAGTATTAACTTCCACAATCACAAGGGCCCACAATAGGCTGTCTGTAGCTGAGGGGCAAGGAGAGCCAGTCCAAGTCCCAAAACTGAGGAACTTGGAGTCTGATGTTCGAGGGCAGGAAGCATCACGCATGGGAAAAAGATGTAGGCTGGGAAGCCAGGCCAGTCTTGCCTTTTCCCGTTTTTCTGCCTGCTTTGTATTCACTGGAAGCTGACTAGATGGTGTTCACCAGATTAAGGGTGGGTCTGCCTTCCCCAGCCCACTGACTCAAATGTTAATCTCCTCTGGCAACACCCTCACAGACACACCCAGGATTAATACTTTGCATGCTTCAATCCAATCAAGTTGACACTCAGTATTAACCATCACAATGGTTTTAAAAGGTACACGGAAATATGCAAAATTTTTTACCTTTTTCTTTTGCTCCCATTCCCCAAGGACTACCACTGTTTACTGAATTTGCTTTTTAATCTGTTGATTATGACCAGTATAATACTTTAAATAAAATATTAACTTATTAGGCTCATTCTACTGTAATAATTAATGCAAAATAAATGAATTTTTCATTGTTTTTGTTTTTCTTTTGTGACATGTTTCCATCTAACTTCTTATTCTTTCATTTGTTTCTATTTACTTTGTTTAAAATAAAAAGTGCACGTGTTCTTATGATAACTGAAACACTACAAAAATGATGTAAGATGTTAATAATCTTTTCTAACCTTCATTCCCACCCCTGTGGTGTAATCAGTCTAAGCAGATTGCTGTATTTCTTTGCCCATTTATCTCCAGTCATATGATACTATGAAACATATGTGCACATCCACAGGAGTGGCAGACACTGTTAGTCATTCATCCAGTATTCATTTTTCTCTTCTACCTTATAAATAGAGCCCCTAATTCATAGTTTTTTTTTTTTTTTTTTTAGGGAGAAAGTTTGCCAATATGCCCTGTTAAAATATTTACCATCATAGTTTTCCTATCAGATAGGGATACAATGAGACACAATTCTTGGCAATGAGAAGAATGGAGATGTCACTCACTGGGTGGGCTTTTGGGAAAGTTTTTAAAGAGAAACAGGCTCAGCTGTCCCTTCTTAAGCTTGGCGAGCCTTGTCCTTTCTATCAGTTTGAAACATGACTATGAGAAGTGGGATGTGACGAGCCATATGCCTCTAGGACTAGTGGAACAAAAAATAGAACAAGGTTTGGGCACTGAATGTCTCAAGAAGCCACTGCACCAGTCATCATACACTGCTTAATCTGCAAACTCTTATTTTGTTAGGAAAATAATATCCTTACATTTGTTGTTTAATAGTAAATAACGGGCATTCTTCAAAGTCAATAACTCTATATCTGTTGTGTTACTTTGAGGAGTTTCACATCATCAGTAATATTGATATAGTACCATTTGCCTATTTCCTAACCCAGCTATTTAAAAGGTTGCTTCTAGCTTCTCACCTACAAACAATATTGCAGTAATCACCCACATAGGTAAGTTCTTAGGTATTGGTGTTTTGTGATCATTACAACATAATCTCCCATGTGATTTTGCTCATATTTTAATAAACATGTTCTGATTACTTTCCAAAGACATGTAGAAATTCACACTGCCACAGTGTGAACTCATGAGGAAATGTATGAGTTTCAGTTCTCCAAATGCATATTGCCACTGAATATTATTTAATATCACAAAAATTATTAATTTTTAAATAAAATTAATCAAGGGCTCAAAAACTTATATGTCATCATCATTATTTATATATTTGCTGTTCATCTGGATTACCCTTTCTCTGGATTGGTTATTATATCCTTTAAATAACTTTCCTTTGATTTGTCTTTTTCTTAACAGTTTCTAAATTTATTTGTATGTTAGAGTTATTATCCCAATATATTTAATATATGTTGCAAATATTTCATTCCAATGTATTGTTTGTCTTTTCATTTTTTAATGGAATGTTTTGCAATTAAAACATATATATATTTAAATAAAATACTTGCATACATGTTTCTTGATTTGTCATCCTTATGTAAGATTAATTAATGCCTGGTCTTCAGGTACCAACACGACTTTCTTGCTCCCTTAGCAACTTCACTTCCAAAATTTAATTGTAAATAATGCACTTTTCCATCTTTTTCTTAGTTTGTCAACTACAATAAATTCATTGATTCCATAACACAGAGACTTTTTTTAATTAGCACACTTTTATGTCTTTCCATCTTTTCCTATTGTAACTACCTGAATTGTTGCTAGGAATATCATTATTTTTACAAGATCTAGTTTACATCACTGTCACAGGACACCATCATAGCTGTGCAGGAGCATAACCACCTTGGGTCTTCCTGAAATTCTGCAGAGTGTGGCAGCATTACAATTATAATATAATTTTATATTATATTTACCATTATAAATAATAGCTCATGCTTTCAGTATGTTTTTTAATACAAAGACTAAAAATAGATAAAGGTAGTTTGTACAGTATAGATAAATTTTATTCACTCTTCCTCCAGGCATTTCCTATTCTTAGGAACTTACTCTGACCTTATGTGGCAATAAAGTGACTACTTGAGATGCACGAATATTGAGAGAATGCTGCAAGCCACTTCATGGTTATCCACAGGTATAATGGTTTGTTTAAGATTTTCAGTGCTTCCTATAATAAACAATGTTTTGTATCTTTTTTCTTTATTTAGGGGACTGGATGCCTAGTTCCTAAGGATTGGCTATTGAATGATCCTAGATCTTGAATCTACCTTGGATAATTTGTCCTTTAGACTTTTCTATTATCAGAGACTTGGAATAATTTCCAGTCCATGGAGATGTCTTGAGTAAACTTTTGTCAAATTGGTGGACTATTCAAATATTGACATAATATTTGCAAAATTGTTAGTAGCTGTGAGACAAGGGCATTAGCCCTTCTATCTTTCTTAAATACAAGGACTGACATCTGCCTAATACAGCAAAATAGAACACAGCATGTTCATTAATCAAATCTATCAGCTTTATCTACAACCTTTATGTTGTAGAAAAATGAATCATAAATGATTAGAAAATATAATCTTGGCTGATTTTTTTATGATTTCCTTGGATTTAAAGTTATAAGGCCTTGTATCTTTAGCCATTTCTTGTTCCAACTGTCATTTATTTAATGAGCAAAACTGTATCTTTGCTGTGTAGAATTTTTTAAATGACGTTATTGTAGGGTGGAATATTTAATGTTGAGGTCCTGTTTGATGCTGAATAGATTAGCTAACTCTAGTTTTCTCTCTTCTAATGACAACTTTAATAAATAAGTACAAAAATTAATGCTTGGTTTGGTTTGATAATTATACCTTCTTAAACTAGATGTATTCATTTCTATTTGCCTCTAATTTTCCATCTCTTTTCCTTATGATTAGACTTACATTTTCTATGTGAAGCACAACGTAAATTGTATATTTTTTATTATAGTAATTATTACATTTATGTTAGCAGTGGCATTTACCATTCTACATTCATTTAACATAAAATGTTCTCCTTGAACTAAAGCCTAATGACAGTTTAATTCAGTCTTTGTAATCAAGTGGTTCTTTTTCTTTTTTCAAAGAGGTGTTTTTAATGTACTGGTGAAAGGTAAATGTAAGCTAACAATAGCCTCAGAGAATTAGGAGACCTCATTTATCAAGAAGGGAATGCAGATAATTTTTAATTTCTAAAAAAATGTGGCTTGCCAGTATTTACAATTCACATCCAGCAAATTGCAAATTGATATAATTGTGAAATAAATTCAGCAATTTTTAATCTAAATTTAGTAAAACTTTTTTTTCTTTTTTCATTTTGGTTTTGCTGACATTTGTTTCTAGCATAGTTAGCATTATTTTCTTTCTTTTTTAACTTCTTCTTCTTTTGGTTTCTACTCAGCAGCTATTATTTTTCTACTTTATACTTTTATCAAATCTCCTTTTTAAAAAAATCAGAAGCATAGGTATGAATTTTCAGAATTTTAGTAAGTTAAAGTGTTACTGGAAAGGGATTCCAATCCAGACCCCAAGAGAGGGTTCTTAGATTTCGCACAAGAACAAATTCAGGGCGAGTCCCCAGTGCAAAGCGAAAGCAAGTTTATTAAGAAGGTAAAGTGGTGAAAGCACAGCTACCCCATAGACAGAGTAGGGCATTCCCAAAAGTAAGAGGAGAATCGCATCCACCCTAGGTACAATAATTTATATATAGGGTTAAAAAAAAAGGATCACGGGGAGATGTACTCTGCTACAAGGGTTTGTGATAAAGGATTAATGTTCTTAATCACTATATATTGCAAGAATCAATATTATTATATTTAAAGCAAAATTAGAGATGCTTCTGTTCTCAAGATGTTGGGATATCAGGACACTCCCAAGTCTGGGTCTATTTAGTAAATGTTATCAATCTGTTCCCCTAATCATAAACTTCTAGAGGCTGGGAATACCTCACTTTCTGGGAACACAGCCCAGCAAGTCCCAGCCTTATTTTTCCTAGCTCTCACTCAAGATGTAATCGCTGTGGTTTGAATGCCTCTGACAAAAGAACAACTTTTATTTTGCTTTTTTGCACTTGGCAAGTTAAACCAAAATGAGAAATAGTTGACTTTCTGACCTTAGCCAGCCAAAGATTGCATAGAGACAACTGTCTGGTCATTCTAATTGGGGAATAGTAAAAGAAAAAAAAATCCCAAGGCTTCAACTAACATTATGCTAAATTGGGCAAGTTACTATTTAGCTTTTGAGTAAAAGTATTTGTATGAATTAATTAATACTGAGACAGGTAACCTGGCTGGTTTCTTGTTTTGAAGTGATTTAGAGCAAAAAGAACAAAAGCCCGTTACTCAAGCTGTAGCTCACCTCAGCCAGTCAAGCATAAACAAAAGACCCAAGAAACTATTAACAGTAAGTTCCTGGTTTAGATGACTAAGGACTTCCACAGGACCCTGCATGCACAGTCTGACTTAAACCTCAACTTGTAGTTACCTCTTACTCATTTTAATGCTAAAAATCATGACCAGGGATGGAGATTTAAAATGTTAATATTATATGCAATGTATGACGAATCATGTAAAGCCACTGCTCAAGTGCTAGAGAAATCTCCCCTATACATAGCTTGGTGAAACCCTTCCCTATAGAAAGACCTATAAAACTAACCCACATACTATCTTCCAGGGAGCAGCTTGCCTTGTCTTTTCATGGTGCTGACTTCCTTGTGCACAAGCTTTAAATAAACTTTTCTGTTTCACTTTGCTGCTATGTCTGGTGATCTCTCTTGATTTCTATCCTGGGGGATTATAAGAACCCAGGAGCACTGGTAACAATACCACTAAAATTTACTGAATTCTTGGAAAGTAGAATTAAAGAAGTAAAATAACTACATAAAAGTGCTTCATGAATTAGAAAATTCTTTGTATAGTTTAGGTATTAATATTATTATTATTAAGGTGATTGGATTATGCAGAAAAAAACAAATAATGACAAATATTTAGAAAACCAGCCTACACAGGCTGACCAGATTTCTTGTTCTGGTAGGACAGTGTAGTACAGTGATAGTAGATTCAGCGCAAGACTCCAGAATGAGAAAGTATGAAACAGTTCACCTGACAGATCCCAGGGCAGTAAAATGCTGTCATATTTTCTCTTGTAGTGAGTAGATTACTAAGATGGCAGTCTTTGAGAACCTGTGACTTGTGTCTAGCCAATAGAATGTGGCAAAAATAGTGAGATAGTCACTTCAATGATTAGATTATACACTCCATTTTTAGCTTACTTGAGTGAGAACTACTATTGGCTTTGAAAAAATAAGTAGCTATGTTTTTAATGACCCATAAGCAGGCCACATCACAGGAAACAAAGTATAAGGGGGCTCCTAGGATCTGAGAGCATTTCCTGGTTAACAGCCAGCAAGGAAGTAACAATTTCAGTCAATGTAACAATAAGGAACTGAATTCAGCACAACAGCCACATGAGTTTGGAAATGAATCCGGAGTACCAGAAAGGAAAGCAGTCTGGCCTGCATTTAAATTGCCACCTTGGGACACGCTGAGCAGAGGACCTGAACGTTTGACTCCAAACCAGAGAGATAATGAATAGATATGGTTTCAAGCTGCTAAGTTTTTGGTGGGGTGTTATGATGCGACATAGAAACTAATACACCTAGTAGTGAAAGGATTCAATCTATCCAGTAAGACTAAAAGGTTTAACTCATATTTTATAGACAGGGGAAGCATTTTTATCAAGAAAAAAATCATATAATGAGAGGGCTTGGGGCTAGTCTATAAAAACAAAAAAACAAAGTGAAAAACACAAAACACACAGGCAGTAAGAGAAATATAAGGAGAAATTAGCAAATGAATTGCAATGTTATGTTGACAGTCTATATAGTTGAGTTTGAAGGAATCTATTAAAGAGTTATTTAGTTGCTACTGCAACATAAATTGCAAGTTTTTCTCTTAAAGGCTACCACCATTTGATGAAAACAACAACAACAACAACAACAACAAAAAAAAACAAAAAAAACCACTAGGAATAGAAAGCTAAGGAAACCAAACATGAATGGCTATTCTGAGGGTTAATTTTATTAATCTTAGACCATGTTTTATTTAGGAAGGTCAACATTTATCATTATTACTTTAATTTTGCTTTAAAAGTATGAAATAAAAGTTTACACATTTCTTTAGAATCATCATAGGGTGTTACTTTTTTGTTGTTAGAAGTAGAGAAGTGTTTGCTAATTTTCTTTATCAAATTAATGGAAATGTTTTCACATCAAAATACTCTGATCAGAATACTGTAGATTGGATATGTTCACAGCTTGTTTATATAATTATAAGAATATCTTCAGAAAATATCTGAGTAATACATATACATGAAGTGGCACGAATAAAACAAATCAAGCCCTTTGAACTAGTTATTCTGCAACTGGGAATCTGTCCTAAGGACAGATCTCAAATTTGCAGAGCTTTATTGCAAATACTGATTATTGCTCTATTATAGCAAAAGACTTCAATCAATCTAAATCTCTAAATGTAATGAAATTATTAACTCTACCAGACATTAAGGGGATTTGGCAAAGAGTTTACAATTAGTGAGTTTCTCACATCTCTAAATCTAACTCCTCAGAGGAAGCTCTGGGAAAGAAATTAAGTCCACAACCCACTGCCTTTCCATTTCAGCACCTCTTGTTCTTTCCATGCCCTGCTTTGCCCTTGTCTACAGAGCTATCTTCTCCTATAAGAAAAGCTTGATTTAATGATTGTGAACATTTCTAAAGAATATAGTTAATTTTCAAATCGCATATGTGTAAGATTAGACCCTGAAAGTGAGACTACATTGCATGTGAAAACTTCAAAACGATCTGTGTGCTTTGGGAGGAGATTTTGTTCAAAGTTAAAGATTTCATTCTCTTCCCAAGTAGGCCAGAGAAAAGAAATCACAGTTACAGCTGCACACAGTAGCAGCTGAATAAATCCCTGGCATTGGAAAGTGAAAGTAAATGGTGTTACTTGCATGTTAGCCTGGGAACTGCAAAGCATCTCAGGTGGTTTATCTCTGAACAAGTGTCTGAGGGAACCTCCTTTCTTTCTTCATTCCAAAGTTACTATCTCTACTCCATAGCTCCAGTGAATTTCTATGTGTTGGAGTCTCTGCCAACAGCCCATACTCCCAGCTCCAAGCCATGAAAAGCATAAGCAATGGATCAAAAATGAGGGAATCTATGCTCCCTGGATGAGGAGAAAAAGGATGAGAATTGTTCTCCTACAGTTTCATGTGTATTTCACCTATTAGGTTGATTAAGCAGTTGAGAACTCCAAGAAGACAGAAATAACTAAATAATTACATCTAGTAGACTTTCACTTACTGCTTATTGATCAAGTAATGATGCATCTTCTTTCCAAAACATGGAAATAGACTCCAACTGATAAAATGCATCTGAAACACCATAAAAAATACCTGTGAAACTTACTATTTTCCTTGAAAGTAAAATCACTCATTTTTATATGAATGACATAGCTCTTTAAATTTTTCTGTTATGAATAGCAAGCTTAATTCATAACATTTCATGCTTTCTAGCACTCTTGATGATTTTTCAAAATAAAAATTTAAGGCTCATAAATTATTTATTGGGAATTTAAGTTATACAAAATACTGGGAGAATGCCATTTGTGGTTACATATAATATTTATATATCAGATATGGATTTTTATATAATTTGAATCAAATGCATGTAACTTTTTTGCAAATTCAAAGCTAAACAATGCTATTCTGAGGATAATTTTCAATATGTTAAAAACAAGTCTATGTATTCATTGGTATTTACACTTGAGGAAAATTGGTCAGAAATAACTTAATGCACTCTATATAAGTGTGCCCCTCAAGTAAAAATAACTCTAGCTTTATTTAATCTAAATATAAATAATAAATACTTTGATCTCAAAGCATTCAAATACTATTCCTTTTACATTTGCCATTGAGATGGTAAATACTGTACATATCCAACTGTTTCAGGAAAACCTGTGGCTTATTCAAGTATTTATTATAGGGATAAAAATTCTCTTTGCCATTTAAAATTTAGACAATAGGTCTAACTTGAACTGGTTGATTTACTCTTTCAAAGATGAGAATTAACATATCCATTACATGTTTTCTAAAATGAATTCATTGGTTTATTTCTTCATTCAAGTATATATTTAGTCTGGCCTTATATGAAAGGGACATCTTCAGAAATGTCTTGGTATCTGAAGAGGAATAATGTCTCTAGGTATACATATCTGATCCTCAATCTATTTATTAACCATGTCCTTTTTGTATGGATAGGTCTATGAAATACTAAGTGGTCAATGATGTATTCTTGATTAAAAATTTAAAGAACATTTAAGTTTCTTTAGGATTTTGAATGTTCCCACCAAGAAATGATAAATGCTTGAAGCCACATATATCCTAATTACCCTGATTTGATCATTATTAATTTTATACATGTATCAAAATATTCTATACCCAATAAATATGTGCAATTATTACATGTCAACTAAAAATAATTTTTAAAATGTAGCTGTGTGTTTTCCATTCCTACATAGCTTTATTTAGGAAATGGTAATATCAATCAATGTACCATGTGATATTCAAGTCCCTTTTAAAAAAGAATAAAAGAGAGAGACCTATTTTTCTAGAATGTGATCTTAGAAGATTCCATATTGGAAACCCCAACAAAAAGTCTAAGTGCTTAACATAATTTGCATTCATCCTTTTACTTGTTTATTATCTGACTTCCCACCAGAGGGCAGGGTGTTCTCAGTTTTGTTAACTGCCATACACCCTCATGGCGGTTAGTAGGTGCTCAAAAAAAAAAAAAAAAAGAATTGATTAATTATGCAATCCAACTTTTTCGGATTCTATGTTAAATGATATGATTTCACTGTGCTCACATCCACACAGAACTTTACTGTTTATGACACGTATAACAGGAAATTCCGGTCTGCCTTGTGAGTTTGTGCTGTTGATATGAACAGTTACCAAGCTGCTGTGAAGTTGAAACATCAGACAATTGCAAACATCTCAACTGATTCAGCAAAAACAAAACCTTTGTGAAAGCATTCTGGCTGCACCTTCTGGGTTTACAATCAACTAGGTTTTATCCACACTGTGATGTGTGAGCAGCAGGTGTCTGAAAGCATCAATTGTCCAGTCAGGCCCCTGTGAGTATGGCAGGAAGCTGTATGATTTCACAGAAACTTACAGTGAAGATGGTGCTAAAAGAACAGGGAGTCTGTTCAAAGGATGTCTTCTGTTTTTAATATGTTCTATTTAAAAAAACTGCCATTTTAAAAATTGCTAGAATTTTATTGCAAACTACTGTTTCCATTAAAATTTCCTATAAAGACACTGAAGGAATTTTAAGAAATTTTAAATGCAGTAGTGAACTACACATAGTCTTTTATGAGATTGTACTTACCAGAAAATAGCTGAGACAAGCAACATATGCATTTCAAAATTTTAGCATGTCCTATGCATGTAGCCATGTAATTCTGTGTATTCTTCTCTGTGTTTTGCCTATATGATAAGCATTGGATGTGAGACACTAAAAAAAATCATTGCTAAATGGGAAAATGTCAAACACTCACAACCAAAATTAATGAAAATTCTAATCTTAAAATATATTAAAAAATATAAATCATAATGAAACTATCAGATAGTTATATTGCTATATAAACTTATAAATACTTGCTATTAAAATAGTACTTGCACTTATTATGTTCTCACATGTTCAAGTTGTTTGCCTTCAAATTAATATGCATATGTCTTAAAATTACATATGTGTGTTAATTACATATGGAAGCTTTATATATATGTGTGTGTATAGATAGGTGGGTGTTCAAACTATATAACATCTTTTCAGGGAAAAAAAATATCATCCATTTCACGATGTAATCATTGCCATAATTTTGTCAGGTTTTTGTTTTAGTGGATTAGTTTATTTCTATATATCAAGATCATCAGAAAATCAGACATGTAAGTTTTATATGCTAACATCAAATATGTGGCTAATAATGCTTGAAAAGACACATTTGGGAAAATATAAGAAAATAGTATCCAAAGTTAATCAGGCTGCCATATCAATTACCCTAAAATAGTCTAAACTCTCCCTTAAAGCTCTCCCAAAGACTAAGCTAAAATCAGGTTTTTAAATTTTTTATTTGCTTATTTATTTATGTCATTATGTGTTGCTGAGAGAGCAGTAATTACTTATAAGAGTTCTTCCATTAGCACACTCGGTGAGATTGTAAAAACCCTGAAGGTGAGGGAATAAGCTGAATTCGGTTTTGAAAGAAGATATTTCATGTAGAGAGAACAAGGAGCACAAGGGCCTAAAATCAAGCCTGTTGTGTTTGAAGTACAACCAGGGGACTAGGGAGCAGGAGCTGCTCAGCAAGATGGAAAGTGTAATGCACAGAAGAAAGAGGGACCAAATTACAGAGTTCTGCAGGCGATATACTCCGGGTGAGGTGGGGCAACAACAGAGTTTTGAGCAGAGAAGTGATTATCTGCCTCTTTGTTAAGAATAATCCAAAAGTCAGTAAAGTGGAAGTAGGAAAATCAGTTAGGAGGTGTTGTTATAATCCAGGTAAGAGATTTATTTTCCAAATGTCTAGCCAGTTACTCAATAGCATTTGCTGAGAAAAAAAAAGAAATCCGTATTTCCTCTATTGATATTTAATGCTTTCTTCCCTTCTAACCGAGTAGGATTACTGTAATAATAAAAATAGCTGGATACAGACATGTATACATAATCAGAAATATATCTAAATTTTATCACATGTAAAAATAGTCTGTTAAGATATTGACTGTAATTGTTTTGAATTAAGAGATCAGTTTAGTGAAAATAGGCAGCTTTATAATATTGCGACTTGTCACCCAAGAATGAATCATAATCAATCCTCTCTTTTGTGATGAGCCACCACAAGAATGGCTAACTTTTTACAATAACTAACTAACTTGTTTTTGAAAGCTTACTATGTGACAGCCATCATTCTTTTTTTTTTTTTTTTTTGAGATGGAGTCTCACTCTGTCACCAAGGCTGGAGTGCAGTGGCACGATCTTGGCTCACTGCAACCTCCACCTCCCAAGTTCAAGCAATTCTCGTGCCTCATCTTCCCAAGTAGCTGGGATTACGGGCACACGCCACCATGCCCAGCTAATTTTTTTGTATTTTTAGCAGAAACAGGGTTTCACCATGTTGGCCAGGCTGGTTTCGAATTCCTGACCTCAAATGATCCTCCCGCCTTGGCCTCCCAAAGTGCTAGGATTATAGGCATGAGCCACCTGGCCCAGCCACAGCCATCATTCTAATCATTATATGCTTTAATTTGTTTAATGCTCACTCCAACCTTATAAGATAGCTACTATTACTATTATTTCCATTTTATAGATGAAACACTGAGACTTAGAGAGATTAAGTGATTTGTCCAAGACCAGACAAAATGCAGACAGATCAGAGGCTTCTGCCTCTCATAGAGCATCTGTTTGGTCTTCTTTCTTACATCTTATCTGACACTTTGTTAATACATCTTCATTTTCTCTTTTTGTTCTGTCTTTTGTTATAGTCTGTTGCCTCAGAAAAGTTATAATCTGTTATTATTCTTCTAGAAATAATCATTTTTTACTTTAAATCATAACTTAAACTTCTTTTTTTTCTTTGCTTTAATAACTTTAGATAAAAGCATGTGGTATTTTCCTTCTGTGGAAGGTGAGAAAATTGATGAATTAATGAACACTTTCTTCAACCTCTCTTCCCTCACTTTTAATGTGACTGGTGCGTTCTGTGGTTTTTGTTATTTTTTTTTTTAATCACAGCCAGTAAAGATATCTAATACTAGTTATTTTTATATCACATAATATGTCTTTTCAGAGAAATAAGTTGTATTATTCCTTTCTCAATAAAATCATCAGTTATTTAGTTATGCCTATATTTTAGTGGATGTACTTACCTCCTAATCCCTTCAGATCGTATCAGGTAATATGTTTTAGAAAAAAATTTTATAATCCCCAAATCAAGTTGCCTTAAAATTTTAGAAAATGCATCTTTCATAATAAGAAGCCTACAGATGGCATAGGACACAAGACCAGTGCAATGAACATCAGTCTCAATATCATTGAGGAGCAGATGTGAGGGTGATCTGGCCATGACATCTGTCACCCTATTGATTGCCAGGGTTGATTCAGCTGATCTGGCTGGCTATGCCAGTGTCCCCTTCCTCTCTCAGTGCTCCATGTATGTCCCTCCCAAAGCTGCGCACTCAGTTGAAGAGGACGACCAACCTCGATAGATGAGGACTGGACTTCGGTCAAGTGTATACGAGTAGCTGCGCTCCCCTGCTAGAACCTCCAAACAAGCTCTCAATATCATTGGGGACCAATGTAAACTTTAACCTCAGACTGACAGCAAATAGCTGGAGAGATTCCAGATACCACAGCAACATCCAAAGACAAGGAGACAAAGAGGAAAATAGCTAAGTGAAAAAGAGAGTTTCTCTTTCTTCATTCTCTCTTAGGTATAATGAAATTTTCTGAGAAACCATTAGCACACTTTCCCTCATGTAGTATTGGAAATCCAATTTCCACTTTTGAAATCTTACTGAGAGGAGAGCTGAAATGAACATGCAGATTAGCTTAGATTATCTGGGTCTAGAATGCCTGAACTTCTATCAAAAAGCCCCCTAAATACTGCCCTCTCCACAAGTAAGCTATTTCTTTGGAGTCATCTTTTGAACATCTAGAATGTTAATGAAGAACTGTATTTCTTGTATTCTTCCATAAGAATACAAGATATTCTTGTAAAATAAATATATCTAAATATATCTATAAATATGTCTTTGTGATGCTTTTATGTATGAAACACAACTGCTTCCTGCATATGTAATTCAGAATTCAAAATATTTTCCTTCATGTCCAATGTCATATAGTTGGAATCGCACAGTATGCAGTTTTCTCAGATTGGCTTCTTTCACTTTCTAATATGCATTTAAGTTTCCTCTATGTCTTTTAATGACTAGATAGCTCATTTCCTTTGGTTCCCCCAAAATATTTTATTGTTTGGATATACTACCATTTATTTGCCAGCCACTGAAAGACATCTTGGATTTTTCCAAGTTTTGGCAATTATCAATAAAGCAGTTATAAACATCCATTGAGATGGAGAAAAAACCCCTCTACAGGTCTGCTGAGCCACTCCTCAAGAACGGAAATTAAGAAAAATCTTGAGGTCCCTCAAGGGAAATTCCAGACACCTAGCTAGCCTTGAGAAGTACATTAGCCATCTAATAAGCAAGAAGGTAATAATAGCTTAAAATAATAGCCAAGGAAGTAAGAGCCACAATATGTTTGGTTTTCTATAGAAACTAAAGATAACATCTTATCATATGTCCCTAAGTTGTTTTACAGAAACCAAAGAACATAGATAGGGGGGCACGGAAGACTGAACTCTGACCACAATTATCTGTTCTAAATTTCTTCCTGAGGAACATGGAGAGAGTCACACCCACAGGCCAGACTTTAACTTTCTGTTGACCTCAAGTTTTCAGACAAAGCGTTGCTTCCTTAACCAATTGCAAATCAGACAATCTTTGAATCCACCTATGACCTGTAAGTCCCTGCTTTAAGAGGGCCCACCTTTTTAAGCCAAACCAACGTATAACCACTATGTATTAATTTATGATTTTGCCTGTAACTTCTGCTTTCCTGAAATTTACCCCATCCTTTAAAAACCCCTGCATGTTAGCCAAAAAGAGGTCAGGTCTCATGCAGAAGCTGCATGATTCTCTTGCTTGGCACTTTGCAGATAAATGCCCTCCTTTCTTTCACTGCACAACCTTGGTGTGGATGTTTCACTTTACTGCACTAGGCAAGCTGATCCAGGTTTGGTTCAGTAAGACCATGTGCAGGTTTCCTGTGTGGACATAAGTTTCATCCCATTTAGGAAAACATCTAAGAGTGTGATTGTTGGCTTGTATAGTAAGAATATGTTTAGTATTGTAAGAAACTACCAACCTATCTTTCTAAATGGCTGTACCATTTTGCATTTCCATGAGCAATGAAGGAGAGTTGCCATTGACCCACATTCTCTCCAGCATTGGGAGTCCTCAGTGCTTTGGAATCTTACCATCCTAATAGGTGTATAGTGGTATCTCATTGACATTTTAATTTGAATTTCCTTAATAAACAAGTTGGGACATCTTTTTATATGCTTAGTTACCATCTGCACAACTTTTTTAGTGAGGTGTCTATTCAGGTCTTTGGTCAACCTTTTCACTGGGTTGTTTCTTTTCTTATTGTAGACTTTAAGCATTCTTTGTATATTTTGAATAAATATACCTCATCAGATACACCTTTATTAGATATGTCTTGCAGAAGACAGTCTGTGGTTTGGCTTCTCAGTCTCTTTAATTAAAGTGTCCTTAGCAGAGCATAAGTTTTTAATTTTAAAGAATTTCAGTTTATCAATTATTTCTTTCATTAACAGTGTCTTTGATGTTGTATTTAAAAAGTCATTGCCATTTCCAAAGTCATCTAGATTTTCTCTGATGTTAACTTCTTGGAGTTTTATAGTTTTGCATCTTATAGTTAAATCTGTGATCTATCTTGAGTTCATTTTTGTGAAGAGTAAAAGGTCTGTGTCTGGATTCATTTTTTTTCATATGGATGTCCAATTTTTCCAGCACCATTTGCCAACAAGAATATCTCCTTCCCCATTGTTTTTGCCCCTTTCTCAATGATCTGTTGAATACGTTTATGTGGGTCTATTTCTTGGATCTAAGCAATATTGTTTAAAAGACAAATTTAAAAGACAAATTTTCAGGATGTTTTTATAATCTGCACAAACCTACATCCCCTTCTAGTTAAAAGGGATAAATGAAGTCTTACCTACTGAATCGTCCTTTTAAATAGAACAGTAAGTGTGCCAAGAAAATTGTCTTGATAAACTATTTGTTTTGCTCAAATAGAACAGTAAGTATTTCAAGAAAATTACCTTGATAAACTATTTGTTTTTAAGTTGAAATACAGATATACAACACCCACAAACACACTCACTCACAGTCACGGACACTTAATATTTCAGATTCTCATTCTTTCTGTAGAACAAAATGAGATCATTTAATCAGCTGTGTAAAATTCTCTAGTGTTCAGAATGTAATGTTCATGTTCGGTCTTATTTACCTCAAAACATAGTGCTCTGAGTAGTGCTATGATGATCCTCAAATGGGTTCTATTCCCAAAGCTTGAACACAATTCTTAAAGTGTTGTTCATTTTTAAAACATAACTGTTAGTATGCCATTCTTCATCAATTAAAAAGTATGAAAACATTTTTAAATGTGCTATTATCTTCACTATAACAGTCAGGTGGATCGCCGAATATCATGACTAATTTAGATTAAATGGAAATCAGAAATTTCCAAATTACTTAAACTGGTGGATTGAACTACATTTTGGGAACCTGAATCACACAGGCTCAGTAATTTGAATCTTAATCAGTAAGAAATTTCTATTAGTCGGCCAGGCGCGGTGGCTCAAGCCTGTAATCCCAGTACTTTGGGAGGCCGAGGCGGGCGGATCACGAGGTCAGGAGATCGAGGCCATCCTGGCTAACACGGTGAAACCCCGTCTCTACTAAAAATACAAAAAATTAGCCAGGCGTGTTGGCGGGCGCCTGTAGTCCCAGCTACTTGGGAGGCTGAGGCAGGAGAATGGCGTGAACCCGGGAGGCGGAGCTTGCAGTGAGCCGAGATCGCGCCACTGCACTCCAGCCTGGGGGACAGAGAAAGACTCTGTCTCAAAAAAAAAAAAAAAAAGATATTTCTATTAGTCAATTTGAAATCACTTGGCTGAAAATCACCAACAATAATCATTATTAATAATAGTAAATTATCATTATTGTTGTATCCTCAACAATTTGGCTTGAAGTGATTTTGACTAGAATTAGAATAAAGATAAAGACTGCTAAAAGTTTCTTGAATATCAAGTCTACAGGAGACAGGGGGACCAGGGAGTATATATTAATAGATAAAGAAGAAGAAATCCTATTTTTTAAGCAGATCAACGCAGGTAAGACTAAAGAGGTAATTGTTTTAGCCAATTTCCTAGGCTTTCTCCATATCTGATTCGGGAAGTCATTGATGTGGGGTTCAGTTTTTAAGAGGGGGTTCCAAATGCCTTCTGATTATATCATAATTTCATGCTCAAGCCTACCCTGGGTGATTCAGAGAAGAAAAATAACGTCAGGAGCGATATGTGAACCTGTAGGATTGTGGAGATTCTAGGACATAAGTGAGAGGGTGATTGGATAAAGATGAGAAAAAGATCCAAGTCTAATGTAATTTGCTAAACTGTGGAAGCACAAATTCGGTAAAAGAGAATCTCATAATATCCCATAACTACGTTCTTTTCAAGTAAAATGAGGAGAGACAAAAATTGATTAAAACAATTGCCTTCCTAATCTTACCTTTATTGAGCTACTTAAAAGTAGGCTTTCTTCTTTACTCTTTAATATGTAGCCTGTTCATTCTGTTCCTCGTAGATCTGGTATTTAAGGAGCTCACAGCATTTGCTATCCTTATTCTAATTCTAGTCATAATCACTACCAGCCATGGTAATTGCACTTAATGTCTATCACCAGCCCTCACTGCAAAAACAAAACAAAACAAAACAAATCCTCAGTTTTAGAAATTCCTCTTTTTGTTATGATTCTGATTTCTCAGCCACTTTAGATGACCACAAAATTTAAAAGCAGAATCAATGCAAGTTTCTTCGTTTATCCCCTTCCCCATCAGGGATGGCATCTTTTTCTGAGGTTATTGGGCAGCTATGGTATGTGACAGCATCTAAGCTTCTGGCCTGTGGTTGGCATTTGGTGCTGTTTGATGCATCTAGTCATGTCTATAGCACAACCATTTTTCTCAAGTCCTCAAAAATCTGAAATTACTAGTTATAGGCAACTTTATATGGAGATTAACAGTACTCCCTACTTGTAGTGGTGGCGTGTTAAATGAGTTCATATATAGGAAGTTCTTATAATAATGACTATTATGCAAAAAGTCTTCTGAGTTATAATCATCACCATCATTGACATTATTATTTTAATTTCAACTCTTATTAAGCACATGTGATTTCTGTTCATAAATTTCCATTTCCACTACCCTTCTGTGAAGAAAATCCAGCATATCTGTTTGTGTTGGTGGGGAGAACAAGGGGGACAGTAGACAAAAATGGGCAAGAAAACGAAAAGCATCATTTCGTCTACTTTGACATGGAAACATGGTACCTAACTTGATTTTTTAAATATCTGGAGAAGACTGTCAAGAACTGTGAGTGATTTGAGATTTTCTGCAAGCTAGCATGTTAGCCTCTTACAGTTTTACACATGTCAGAAGACACTAGAGGTAATGGACTGTATTATGCATATCACAACAGGCAGCATAAGCTTTATGTTCTCAGTAGTCCCCTGTTGTTTTCCAAGTCCAACAGGGATGATGCAGAGACAGGCATTTGTAAACAAATGCCATTGAGAATGATCTCCCAAAAGGACAACAACTGAAGTGGCATTTAGTTTATCTCTTTCCTTTAAGACACATTATGATTTTAACATTGCAGGTAATTTACTAAGACATATTTAGATTTATTTTACTTTTATTTTACATTACCTTCATTAAAATATGATGATAAACCTTCAAAACTAATATGGTAATTACAAAAAGTATATGTATTTGTATGACATATGAAGTCCAAAATGGTAGTTCCAATTACTAGGTAATTCTTCTTCAAGTCATAGTACAATAAGTCTAGCTTATTCCACAGTGTTATTCTGCCATCCTCAACACAAGGCTTCCAAGTTTGTTAGGTGGGTGATCTCCATTCTAACCAGCTGAAAATGAAAAAGATCTCAGTGGATCATATATGGGAGAGATTTATGTTGCATGGGAGGGAAAATTGTTTTCTCTCTACACTTTTTGAGTTCTGAGTTCTCCAGTAACAAACAACAGATTAACAAGAAAAAATAAACAGAAGTTTATTAACATGTATACCTAATGTATACTCAAGAGATACCCAGAGAAGTGAGTAAATTTTAAAGAGGTGCCTTAGAGTTCAGACTTCAACTGAAACAAAGAAAGAAAGGCCTTGGGGTGATAGTGCAATTATGCGAGGTGACCAGGAAAAGCACAGTAAACAAGGGTAAGATTTGTTGTGCAGATATAAGTCTGTGCCTTCTACATTGATAAGCTTTTCTAATAATTCAGAGTCATTCATCTCTCCCTGGAACAGAGTGGGAGGGTTCCCTTACAAATGGAAATTTCCTTTATAGGTGTAAAGTTTTCTTACAAAAGGATAACTTCTACTCTAATTTCAAAGCTTCTCCTTGTCTGTAGTTTCTCAAAAAAAAAAAGAAAAAAAAATCAGCTCAAAATCATCCTTAAGCCAAAGACGCATATTTTGGGGTGGCATATTTTGGTATCCTATAATGGGCTTGAAAGTGGCAAACAACATTTTATCTGCAATCCATTCATTACCCTGTGGTCATATGATCATATCTAACTGCAAGGAAAGCTGGGAAATGTAGTTTAGTTTTGTGTTTAAGATGAGGAATTGATTTTAGTAGTTTGGGTCATAAATTCAGGCTTTTAAAAATCCATCTCTAGAAGAAAATATCTAAAATATACATGGAATTTCATTTTGAATATTTCTGTATGCTTTGAGTAGATCCACTATGGTACAGAATTTATTTCAAATTACTGTCCCACAAACTGAATGTAATTTTGACATGACACAAATGCATTATTTGTTAATCCTTTGTGTCACATAGAGATTTAGGTGATTCAACAGAATGATTTAAATCCAACTCAAAAGAATGTTTATGAATGCAATGCCATAAAATAGCAAAAATGAAAAAAAAAATGGGGGTATTAAAATGCTTGTATCCAAAGAAATCAAAACAATTTCAGGGAACAGGGTCTTCCTTAAATATTTTATTATATTTAGAATAAAGTAAGAAATCTGGTTTATTTATAATGGTCCCTGGCTCAACTTATTTATCCCCACTGCATGCAGAGAAGAAAGGAAACAGTAAAATAATGCTTAGCAAGGTCATAAGCCCCGGCCACATCGAGAGAAATAAAAAGGGTGAATCAGCTTCTTATAAGTAAAATGTAACTTACTGGATGGCTTAGATCTTTGAACAATTTTATCAGAAATCCCTCCTTCCTTTTGAGGAACTAGAAAGTATACCAATACTGGGAATGAAGAATAGCTGTTTTTTTTCTCTACTTATATCTATCTTACTCTAAATTGAATTTAACTTTTTTTAACCACTTCATTTTAGTTTCTCATGTTTATAATCTCACTGTGATATTAGCATTGTTCAAATGTGCTTTGTGCATGATCTCTGCTTTTATCTCTCTGTATATTCTCAGCATTATTCAGAAACCATTTTTCCTTGTTGCTATGTGACGTTTCTAGGGTATTTTTTGCCATTAATTTTGTTTCTCAAAATAACCTCCACACTTTCCCTTTGAGAAGAAGCCTCACGGAATGAATAAACATTCTAAATCAAGCTAATATCAGAAGATTTTAGTCTTAAAAAGTGAACAAGTGTCATCATTCCTCTCAGTTATTATGTTTAATGATAATGTTGGAGATACCTTCTTTAAATATTTAGTTTAATATGCTATACAGAAATTTGGAGAAAGCTAAGAATTATAAGTTTAATCTTCTTTTTACTCTCTCTGCTCAAAACCTGTTAGAGCATGCTGTTCCAACTACGACAAAAACAGATACCATTTATTTAGCACTTACTGTTAGGGGTTCAAGTCCACTTCAGGGTTCTGGCTGAAGAAATATACACATGAGGATCTCTAGCCAAATGGAAATCAAGTAGCAATTTTACTAATTTGTGCAAGCATCTTAAAATGCCAAATGCAGGCAATCTTTTACATGTTGGAGTGAAGAAAGACCAAGAGCTTACATAAAGGTCTAAAATGGCATCAACTCTATCAGAAACCAACCCTCAATCTTGAATCTTCTTTATTGTGATGTGCTACAGGAAGAGCTGGATCTGAAAGGGCCCAGGTAGCCACGAAGAAGAAAACTGCAATATTGTCTAACATGCAAACTACTCAAATTTACTTGTGAGGAAGCAAGAATTCCAGGATACTTTCTACATATATTTTACGTAAGTTAATAAAAAAAGAAAGAAGATGTTAGAGACGAAAACAAGCTGGGGAGAGTTGTTGCCTTCACTATTTTGTGGAAGTGTGTTTTATAAAATGGTGATTTTTTAAATGTAATGCATGATGGAGTCTTTTGGGCATGGGATTTTCTTTGTAGAGTTGTTTTAATAAGAAAATCAATGTCTTTAAAGGTCATGGGCATATTCAGACTTTCTGTTTTATCTTCTATTAGTTTTAGTAAATTGTATAACTTCATTTAACATTTTGGTGTAGGACAGTTCTCCAGGTGACAGACCCAGTTCTCCCCCATTTCCTCATCTGTAGTTCTCAAGAATAACTGTAGAATGTGATGGGAATGCAATATTCTGAAACAAGAAAGGACTAGTTAGATCAGCCCAGGCTTTGTTCCAATCCCTACCTAGAAACAGGATGTCCCTCAACATGTTAGCCCAGCATGTCACATTGCCACTGGGGTATAAAATCTGGGGAAGCTGCTTTTTGGGTTTCTTCAGCTGTGGTGCGAATAGGGTACACCTAGAGGAGACTCTATGCACCCTTCATAGCTTTCATAAGTCTTGTGGGGCTGGCTCACAATGAATCCCAGGCCTCTCTTGTCCCTTGCTGCCTGTTTATAACTGATAAATCTGCTTCATGTAATTTACCACATATAAGCACTTTCTGTCTCACCAGAACCTCGATGACAAGTTGGTAACCAGCACACAGTGAAATTATTTCACACTTGATAGTACAGGTATGCTACCAAATATTAATTTGTCTAAAAAAATCTTTAGCTAACTGATAAATGAGTATGGAATATCTCTCCTTTTTTTGTGTGTCCTCATTAATTTCTTGTTTTTTTTTTTCCCTTTATATTCTTATTCTCTGTAGTCTTCAGATTAGATAATTTCTTTTTCTTAAACTTTTAAGTTCAAGGGTACAAGTGCAGGTTTGTTATATAGATAATTTGCAGGTCAAAGGGATTTGATGTACAAATTTTCTCATCGCCCAGGTGATAAGCATAGTACCTGATAGGTAGTTTTTTGATTCTCACCCTACTGACACCCTCCATTCTGAAGTAAACTGTGGTGTCTATTGTCGCCTTCTTTGTGTACATATGTGCTCAATGTTTAGCTTCCACTTATAAATGAGAAAACATGGTTTTTGGTATTCTGTTCCTGAATTGGTTTACTTAGGATAATGGACTCTAGCTCTATCTATATCCTTGCAAAGGACATGAGTTTTTTCCTTTTCTTATGGTGGCATAGTATTCCATGGTGTATATGTACCACATTTTCTTTATCCAGTCTACCACTGATGACCATTTAGGTTGATGATTTAGTTTCCATGACTTTGCTATTGTGAATAGTGCTGCCATGAACATATGCATGCATCAGTCTTTATGGTAGAACAATTTATATTTCATTGAGTAAATACCCAATAATGACATTGCTGGGTTGAATGTTAGTTCTGTTTTAAATTCTCTGAGAAATCTTCAAACTGCTTTCTACAGTAGCTCAACTAATTGGCATTCCCACCAGCAGTGTATTTTCTAAGTCACCACAACCAATATCCAGTTTCTGTGGTTGTCTTATAAACTGTGCAATGGCTACTCAAGCCCAAAGTTTCATGAATTTTTCATTGTAGTTTTAACTTCCCTGAGCAATGCTGATCATGTCCTAATCTAAGGCTAATAGTCATAAATGTTAGAAACTCATTCAACATTGTTTTCTTCCATATTAAAATTTCCTCCATGGATTATCTCTTTTCTTTGAGGCTTGCTGCTTTTGCTTGGCAGAAGCTTTTTAGCTTGCGGTCTTACACAAAAAAAGTTTGCCCAAACAAATGTCTTTGAGTATTTCCCCAATGTTTTCTTCTGGTAGTTTCACAGTTTCAGGCTTTATATTTAAGTCTTTAATTCATTTTGATTTGACTTTTGTTTATGGAAGAGATAGGGGTCTAGTTCCATTCTTCTAAATACGGTTCTCCAGTTTTCCCAGCACAATTTATTGAAGAATGTGTCCTTTCCCCATTGTTATCACCCTCGTTAAAAATGACTTGGGATGTAAATGTGTGGATTTATATCTGGATTTTCTATTCTCTTTCATTGGTCTATGTGTTGTCTCATTTTATGCCAGTACCATCCTGATTTGCTAATTACAGCTTTGTAGTATATTTTGAAGTCTGGTTGTATGATGCTTCCAGCTTTGTTCTTTTTGCACAGGATTGCTTTGGCTATTTGGGGTCTTTTGTGGTTTCATATAAATATCAGAGTTGTTATTCTTATTTCTGTAGAGAATGTTGTTGGTGTTTTGACAGGGATTGCATTGAATCTGTAAGTTGCTTTGGGTAGTATTGTCATTTTTACAATATTAATTCTTCCAATCCAGGAGGATGGAATATCTTTTTTATTTTTTGTGTCCTCTTCAGTTACTTTTATCAGTGTTTTATAGTTTCCCTTGTATATATCTTTCATTTATTTGACTAAATTGGTCCCTAGGTGTTTTACATTCTTTGTAGCTATGTAAGTGGGATTGCTTTCTTGATTTCCTTTTCAGATTGTTCACTGTTGGCATATATAAATCCTACTGTTTTTTGCACGCTGATTTTGTATCCTGAAAGCTTGATTAGTTTGTTTATTGGTTCTAACAGTGATTTAGTAGAGTTTTTAGATTTTCCTAAGTATAAGATTTTGTAGTCTGCAAACAAGACTAATTCAACCTCTTCCTTTCCAATCTAAATGCCCTTTATCTCTTTCTCTTGCCTAATAGCAAACTATCCATCTGAGGAGGGATTAATAACCAGAATATCTAAAGAGCTTAAACAACCCAATAACAAAAGAACAAATAATCCAAGTTAAAAATGGGCAAATGCCCCATAAATATGTAAAAATATTATGCATGAATTGTTTAAAAGGAAAAAGATCTGAATAGATACTTCTCAAAAGAAGACATACAAATGGCCAAAAGGGATATGAAAAAATGCTCAACATAACTAATCATTAGAGAAATGCAAATCAAAATCACAATGCCATATCATCTCACCCCAGTTAAAATGGCTTTTTACCAGAAAGACAGGGAATAACAGATATTGGCAAAGAGATGGAGAAAGGAGAACCCTTGTACACTCTTGGTAGGAATATAAATTAGTACAGCCACTATGGAAAACTGTATGGAGTTTCCTCAAATAAACTGAAAATAGAAATATCATGTGATCCAGCAATTCCACTACTGGGTATATATCCACAAGAAAAGAAATCAATATATCAAAGAGATATTTGCACCCTCATGTTTATTGCAGCACTATTCACAATAGCCAAAATATGGAATCAACCTAGGTGTCCATCAGTGGATAAATAAATAAAGAAAATGTGATATGTATACAAAATGGAATTTTATTCAGCCATGAAAAGAATTAAATTCTGTAATTTTCAGTAATGTGAATGAAGCCAGAGGTCATTATGTTAGGTTAAATAAGCCAAGCTCAGAAAAACAAATATTGAATATTCTCACTCATACATAGGAGCCAAATAAGTGAGTATCATGACAATAGAGAATAGACTGGTTGTTACCAGAGGCCAGGAAGGATAGTGGGGAGTTGGGGTTGATTAATGGGTACAAATACACAGTTTGATGGAAGAAATAAGACCTAGTGATTTATAGCTCAGTAAAGTGACTATTGTTTACAATAATCTATTGTATACTACAAAATAGCATTATTCAACTATTTCTAGCATAAAGAAAAGACAAATATTTATGGTGATGCAAAACCCAATTACACAGACATGATATTTATAAATTATATGGAAGTATTAAATTAGCACCTATTATAGATCAATATAAATAAAATAATAAAAGAAAATTCCTTCTATGATATACCTAATTTATTTTTGATCTTCTAGAGGTTGTTGTTCAGAGTTAATAGTATTTATCTCTGGGGTGATTAATCTGTTATCACCTACTTGGCCCTCACAGAGGCAGAACATCAACTGTAGAAATTTTCCTTTATTTGGAGTTATGTTTTATTCTTTGTCATGTATTGTCTGGTAATTATGATTACTCTACTTTGTGCAAAGCTGTGTCCTAGACACCAAGCTCTAGGCAGTATATAACATGCATAATGTTTTTCCATCTCTTTGAAGCATATGAGAAATAAAATCTATAATTACAAACCATGAAAACTTCTGTGCTGTATAGAAATACATATGATGTTGCGATAGGGAATAGGCAAAATGAGGGAGCTGAGCTACAAAGACGCAAAGACATAAGAATGGTAATATGAACTTCGGAAACTCAGAGGAAAGCATGGGAAGGGAGTGAGTGATAAAAGACTACACAGTGGGTACAGTGTACACTGCTGGGATGATGGGTGCACCAAATCTCAGAAACTGCCACTAAAGAACTTATTCATGGAACCAAACACCACCTTTTCCCCAAAAACCTATTGAAATAAAAATAAAATAAAATAAAAATAAAAATAAAGGAGACAAAATGAGAGGTTAGCAACTTCTGATTCCAGAATTTGGTTGAATATAGTAACATGGAACTCCTCCCACTAGTAAGTCTGGTAAACACAAATGGGAACTATAACTGGCATGCTAAACCCATGAGCTCATATCATAGTTATATAGAGAAGTAAAGCTGAATATAAAATTTAATGGCAAACGATTATTGGTAATGTGAATACCCAAGGAATGACAAAGTGTTCATGGGCCTATATGAGTCAGTGAGCTGTGACAGAGACCACAGTATAAAATGAAAGCTCTACTATGGCTGCCTCTTCCATAGAAAGGGTACTGGAAAAAAATCTATCCATTAACTCAAGAAAGTAGCAAGGACACTTTTTTTTCTTTAACATTTATTTTAAGTTCAGGGGTACATGTGCAGGATGTGCAGGTTTGTTGCACAGGTAAATGTGTGCCATGGTGGTTTGCTGCATAGATCATTCCATCACCTCAGTATTAAGCCCAGCATCCATTAGCTATTCTTTCTGATGCTCTCCCTCCCCACCCCAAAGACAGGCCCCAGTATATGTAGTTTCCCTCCCAACCACGTGTTCTCATCATTCAGCTTCCACTTATAAGTGAGATCACGTGGTGTATTGTTTTCTGTTCCTGAATTAGTTTGCTGAGGATAATGGCTTCCAACTCCATTCATGTCCCTGCAAAGGACAAGATCTCATTCCTTTTTATGGCTACATAGTATTCCATGGTGAATATATATATTTTCTTTATCCAGTCTATCATCGACGGGCATTTAGGTTGATTCCACGTCTTTGCTATTGTGAAAAGTGCTGCAATGAACATATGCGTGCATGTAGCATTATAACAGAACAATTTATATTTCTTTGGGTATATACCTAGTAATGGCATTGCTGGGTCAATCAAGAAAATACTCCCATTCACAATAGCCACAAAAAAGGATAAAATAGAGGCAGAGGTATTTCTGCCTCTAGGTCTTTGAGGAATCACCACACTGTCTTCCACAATGGTTGAACTAGTTTATACTCCCACCAACAGCTTAAAAGCATCCCTTTTTCTTGGCAACTTCACCAGCATCTGTTGTTTTTTGACTTTTCAATAATAGCCATTCTGACTGGCATGAGACAGTATTTCATTGTGGTTTTGATGTGCATTTTTCTAATATTCAGTGCTGTTGAGCTTTTTTGTTTATTTTTATTATTATTATTATTTGAGACAGAGTCTTGTTTTGTCACCCACACTAGAGTGCAGTGGTGCAATCTTGGCTCACTGCAACCTCCACCTCCCAGGTTCAAGCAATTCTTCTGCCTCAGCCTCCCGAGTAACTGGGACTACAGATGTGTGCCATCACATCCGGCTAATTTTTGTATTTTTAGTAGAGACGGGGTTTTACCATATTGGCCAGGCTGGTCTTGAACTCCTGACCTTATGATCTGCCCACCTTGGCCTCCCAAAGGAACTTTAAGAAAAATTTTTTTTTGGCCGTATGTATGTCTTCTTTTGAGAAGTGTCTGTTCACGTCCTTTGCGCACTTTTTAATAACGTTGTTTGCTTTTCACTTGTAAATTTGTTTAACTTCCTTGTAGACTCTGGATATTAGACCTTTGTCAGATGGATAGATTGCAAAAATTTTCTGCCATTCTATAGGTTGTCTGTTCACTCTGATAATAGTTTCTTTTACTGTGAAGAAGCTTCTTAGTTTAACTGGATCAGATTTGTCAAATTTTGCCTTTTTTGCAATTGCTTTTGGCATTTTCATCATGAAATCTTTGCTTATGCCTATGTTCTGAATGGAATTGCCTAGATTTTCTTCTAGAGTTTTCATAGTTTTGGGTTTTATGTTTAAGTCATTAAACTATCTTTAATTTTTGTGTATAGTGTAAAGAAGGGCCCAGTTTCAATATTTTGCTGTGGCTATCCAGTTCTCCTAGCCCCATTTTATAAAATAGGGAATCTTTTCCCCATTGCTTGTTTTTGTCAGGTGTGTTGAAGATCATATGGTTGTAGGTGTGTGGTCTTACTTCTGAGTTCTCTATTGTGTTCCATTGGTCTATGTGTCTGTTCTCCTACCAGTACCATGCTGTTTTTGTAGTTTGATAGAAACAGCATTGAATCTCTAACTTGCTTTGAGCAGAATGGCCATTTAAATAATGTTGATTCTTCCTATCCATGAGTATAAAATATTTGTCCATTTGTTTGTGTTGGATCTGATTTTGTTGAGCAGTGTTTTTTCTTGTAGAGATCTTTTACCACCCTAATTAGCTGAATTCCTGAGTATTTTGTCCTTTTTGTGGCTATTGTAAATGGGAGTATTTTCTTGAATTGGCTTCCAGCTTGGCCATTATTGGGGTCTAGAAATGCTACTGATTTTTGTCATTGATTTTGTATGCTGAAACACTGATACAGTTGCTTATCAGATCTAGGTGTCTTTGGGCAGGGACTATGGGGTTTTTTAGGAATAACATCATAATGTCTGCAAAGAGAGATGGTTTGACTTCCTCTCTTCCTATTTGAATGCCTTTTACTTATTTCTTTTGCCTGATTGCTTTGGTTAGGACTTTCAGCACAACGTTGAATAAAAGTGGTAAGAGCAGGTCTCTTTATCTTATTTTGGGTCTCAAGGGGAATGATTCCAGCTTTTGCCCATACAGTTTGATGCCCATACAGTGGATTTGTTATAGATGGCTCTTATTGTTTTGAGTTATGTCCCTTCAATGCCTAGTTTTTTGAATGTTTTCCACATGAAAAGACGTTGAGTTTTATCAGAGACTTTTCTGCATCTATCAAGATCATCTTTTTTTTTAATTCTCTTAATATTATGAATCACATTTATTGTTTTGTACATGCTGATGCAAACTCTCATCCTAAAAGCTGACTTGATTATTGTGGATTAGATTTTTCATGTGCTGCTGAATTCCATTTGCTAGTATTTTGTTGAGAATTTTTGCATCTGTGTTCATCAGGGATATTGGCCTGAAGTTTTCTTTTTTGGTCAAGTGTCAAATATCGTTCCAGAATACATTTCTTTGTTTACTGCCTCTATGATATATCTAATACTGTCAATAAGGTGTTGTAGTCTCCCACTATGTTTGTATCGTTATCTAAGTCTCTTCACGGATCTCTAAGAGCTTGTTTTATGAATCTGGGTGCTCCAATGTTGGATGCATATATATTTAGGATAGTTATGTCTTCTTGCTGTATTGAACACTTTATCAATATATATTGCCCTTCTTTGTGCTGTTTGATTATTGTCAGTTTAAAGTCTGTTTTGACTGAAATAAGAACAATGCCTGATCTTTTTTGTTTTCCATTTGTTCGACTGATTTTTCTCTATCCCTTTACTTTGAGCCTACGTGTTATTGCATGTGAGATGAATGTCTTGAAGACAGCAGAAGGATAGGTCTTGCTTCTTTATTCAACTTACTGCTCTACACCTTTTAAGTGAGGCATTTAGCCGTATACATTCATTGGTAGTATTGATATGTGTGGATTTGATCTTGGCATTGTGTCATTAGTTGGTTATTATGTTCACTTGACTGTGTAGTTGCTTTATAGTGTCAATGGTCTATGTACTTAAGTATGTTTATGTGGTGACAGTAACAGTCTCAGTCTTTTGTTTCCATGTTTAGCACCCCATTAAGGGATTCTTTTAATGCCAATCTCATGGTAATAAATTCCCTTAGTATTTGCTTTTCAGAAAATAATTTTATTTCTCCTTCACTTATTAAGCTTAGTTTGGCTTGGTATGAAATTCTTGGTTGGAATTTCTTTTCTTTATGAATGCTGGATATAGGCCTCCAATCTCATGTGGCTTGTAAGATTTCTGCTGAAGGGTCTGATGTTAGTCTGATGAGGTTGCTTTTGTAGGTGACCTACCCCTTCTGTCTAGCTGCCTTTAACATTTTTTATTTCACTTTGACCTTGAAGAATCTTATGACTCTGTGTCTTGGGGATTGTCCAATTTTATAGCACCTCACCAGGGTTCTTTGCATTTTCTGAATTTGAATATTTACCTCTCTGACAAGGTTGGGGAAATGTTGGTGGACCATATTCTCAAGTATGTTTTCCGAGTGGCTTGCTCTCTCTTCTTCTCTTTCAAGGATGCCAATAAGTCATAGGTTTGGTCTTTTTACATAGTACCATATTTCTTGGAGGATTTGTTCATCCTTTTTTACTCTTTTTTCTTTACTTTTGTCTGACTGAGTTGATTTGAATAACTTGTCTTCAAGCTTTGAGATTCTTTCCTCATCTTAATCTATTCTCCCATTAATTCTTCTGGTGGTCTTATGAAATACTTGTAGTGAGTTTTTCAGCTCTATCGGAACAGCTTGGTACTTTCTTAAAATGGCTGTTTTGTCATTCAACACTTGTATCTTCTTACTGGATTCTTTAGATTTCTTGGATCGGGTTTTACCTTTCTCCCGAATCTCAATGATCTTTGTTGTCACCAAGATTCTGAATTCTATGTCTGTCATTACAGCCATTCCAGTCTGGTTAAGAACCACTGATGGGGAGCTAGAGTAGTCATTTGGAGGTAAGAAGAAATGAACTTTTTGAGTTGCCAGAATTCTTGTGTTAGCAGTATATAGTTTCTATTATGCCTATTAAAACATTATTATACCTATATACCTGATTCATGTTATTTACCTCCTAGAAAATTCCTTACCATATACCACCCCTAATTTTAGGGAAGATACATCTAATGTTCATTTTTCATTTTTCTAAAGGCTCCTCAGTTTTAAACTGCCAAAACGTACATAATGTTTCAATTTTTTAGGCAATACCTTATAGTGGTTTAAGATTCAGTAAGGTAATGATTTCAGATTACAGTGATTAATCATTTACACATAGAAACACATATTGGATTATTAAGTATTTTCTGTGACTATTTATTATATCACTATTTTTAAGGAACGTTAAGAGGCCATTTGATTCAGGTGCCTCCTTAAAGATTGTTCATTATATTTTCATCCATTCATTCAACACTTATCAAGAACCGACAGTGTAGTACCATAAATGCTATGACACATACGAATCAGTATCTAACTTTATCTTTTTTTTTTTTTGAGACAGAGTCTCGCTCTGTCGCCCAGGTTGGAGTGCAGTGGTGCTATCTCGGCTCACTGCAAGCTCCGCCTCGTAGGTTCCCGCCATTCTCCTGCCTCAGCCACCGGAGGAGCTGGGACTGCAGGCGTCCTCCACCACGCCAGGCTAATTTTTTTGTATTTTTAGTAGAGACGGGGTTTCACTATGTTAGCCAGGATGGTCTCGATCTCCTGACCTCGTGATCTGCCCGCCTTGGCCTCCCAAAGTGCTGGGATTACTATGAGCCACCGCGCCTGGACGAATCAGTATCTATCTTTAAAAAGCTTACAATTTAGAATGAGAAACATGAATTGTGACAACTGCTTGGGTAATTATATGCAGAATACTAAAATACTTAATATTAAAGAAATATATTTTATTTCGATTGGGAGAGGTAAAGGACAGTGAGAGAGTCAGATTTCATTTAAACATTAGTGGTAAAGCATATAGATGAAAAAATAGATTTAATGCACTGCTCTGTTTTTAATTATGTCCTCCTTACTGGGAGTTAATAAAAAATTAAACACTTTCCAATCTTCTTCAATTGTTCTAACCAAATTTTGCAGACACTGGAATGTTGACAGGTACAAAAGTCACAAAGTAAGGAGTGGGGATCATCTTCTGATTTCATTATGTATCAAAAATATTTATTACAATCACTCATAAGAGAAATGTCTGGAAAAGGAGAAGAGAATTACTCAAGTACATGTGAGACTACTTATCAACAAAAAGTACTAGCAATGGAAATTTTCAGATTATCACATTGTTGATCTTTACTCCTTTGGATTACTTCGATAGAAAAAAATACTATGAGGTCACAAAAACTATTTTTATAAGGTAACTTCAATATACCACTGATATGCTGAATCTTCAAGAGGCCATTCCAATGTTCTATCAGGCCTTCTGTTTCAGGAATCTGGAGAATACAGGAAGATCAGTTAATTATTTGAACATGGGTCCATTACTACACTTTGTTTGTTCTAAAGGGAGTTCTTGGATCAGAAGTAATGCTATGTGGAATAGCATGATGGTATATAAGATATTCTGTAAATGCATGGATGGGAGTTTGGCAAAAACATTGGGAAAGCAAATCCATATCCAGTGTGTCTATACAAGTCAGTACAAAGCACTGACTGCCATGATGGAAATGGTTAATAGATAATCAACCAATCAACCTGCTACCAGGTAGCAGGCTGATCACCCCAGGGAGTAGTGCCATACTGAGGATTCAGCATTCATCTCTGCTGCTCCCAGATTGGGCATTCAGCAGTGGCTGTATCAAGGCCATCCTTGGTGAAAGTCCATGTTGCTAAGCGTATGCATAAACTCCACATCTTCCTCCAGGGCCATTTTCTTTTAATGAGTCAATAAGGTAATAACAGGATTAGCTAGGGAAATAGAGTCATTCTATTCACTTGATTATTAACATTATGATTAAGTTACATTATTAATATTTTCCTCTACTGGGATCACCCTCTGGTGAATATTTACATAATATACAAATATATCGCATTCTTTGCCCATTCAGAGAGATTTATCTATATATTCACTTTCCCAACTTCTGCATTACCTATTTTCCAATCATATTCCTTTCCATGTCCCTGAACACCCAGCCAAACCATTGGCTAACCAGCGTCTACAGACCATGAATCAATAGACACTCAGAACTCTGGAATTTCTGCTTTAAAGGAAAATAAAACACAAAGTACACTGCTCTAAGTTCTGCCCTCTGGGATAATTTTTCTTCACCATTGTACTTTAAGGATGTCCCACAAAGGGGCTAAATGCTGTGGTTTTTAGATGGTGACTACCTATTGTGATGAGCCATCTGAAAACCAGGCCAGAGTTTTCTCAAAATCAGTCAACTGTTCAAAGAGTGCTTCTCATCAAGCCATGGGTGTGGGTAGAGAGAGAGAAAGTAACGTAGCAAGAGTAAGGGCATTTGCCAACTTCTTCATGTAACTTATGCCTTCAGGGCCTGCTTGAACTGAGATATTTCTGTATCTCTCTACCTATCTATCTAGATTAGAGAGAGAGAGAGAGAGAGAATCTAACCCACCAAGCCATATATCTATATATGATGGATTGCTCGTGTCACTTTTCCAGTTGGTGGCCTATGGATAACTATTTAGTCTCTACTAGTGTTTGGTAGCAAGCCAAAAGCTTTTTCTCAAAAGGAAAGTAGTTATCCAGAGTATAGAGTGGCTCTGCTCCAAAATACTAAGGGTCTGCAGTGTGATTCATAAACACCTATCTGCCACTGACACTCTAAACACCATTGGATCTGATCATTGTATGACTTAAGTGGCCAATCAGCTTGCATGGCAGTCTGTGTCTTTTGTAGAGCCTTCTCTTTTTCTGGACTTCACTCAAAACTAGCAGCTCTTTTTGGTTACTCATTGAAAGGGCCAGAATATCATACCCAAAGGAGGAATATGTCGACTATAAAATCCAAAGAAAACTGCTAAGCTTTGTGCCTCTGTTTTGGTTGCCAGAGAGGCCAGGAGCAACAATTTATTCTTCATCTCAAAAGGAATATATCAACATATTCTACCTCACTGGGCCCCTAGAAAGTTAACAGAGATTGAAAGGCCATGACTTTTGTAGATGTATTTCCCATCCTTTAATACACAAGTGTTTTACCAATATGCCTTGAATATTTGCTACATTTTGTTTGCTAGGTCTAATTAGCATATCATCAATATAATAGACCAAGATAATATTTGGTGGGAAGGAAAGGTGATCAAGGTCCCTGTGGACTAAATAATGACATAGGGATAGAGAGCTGAAATACCCCTGAGGTAGGACAGTTAAATTGTATTGCTGGCTTTGCCAGCTGAAAGAAGGCTGCTTCTGGTGGTCTTCACTTACAGGTATCAAGCAAAAAAACATTTGTCAGCACAAAGATACCAGGGGATGTGTTAATTTGCTCAACTGATGAAAGCACAACTTGGAATAGCAACTTCAATTGGAATTGCCACATAATTAAGTTTAAGATAATACACTGTCATTCTCTAAGAACGCTCTGTTTTCTGCAGGTACAAAATCAGTAAGTTGAATAGGAATATGGTGGGAATCACTACCCATTCATCCATCAAGTTTATTACAGTGGCACTAATCTTTGCAATCCCTCCATGAATGTGCTATTGCTTTGGGTTTACTATTTTTACAGGAAAAGTTAGTTCAGGTAACTTCCGCTTGGGGTTCCCACCATAATAACCCTCACTCCGCAGGTCAGAACAACAATGTGGGTATTCTGCAATTGCTGAACATGTCTTTTCCAATTATGCATTCTGGAAATGGGGAAATTACCACAGTAAGGGGTCAGGGACACACTGAGTCCACTGTGAGATGAACTTCAACTAAAACTCCATTGATCGTCTGACCTCTGTTAAGTCCTTACTCCAACTGATAGACCATAGTGACATTTTGTGTCTTCTGGAACCAGTGCCAATTCAAAGTCAATGTCAAGTAATTCCTGAAAAGTAAGATCATTTCCTATCTCTCAACATAGAGTAGCCCTGCTAAATGGCCATAACTCACTTTGGGGGCAGGCTAAGATAAACAGTACAATTTTGGCTGTGTAGCAGGGTCCTTCCTCAAGGAAACCATGAAGAATCCTTGAATGAAGAACCCTATATTCAAGGGGTTCTTATCTCTAAACTGTCATACGTCTTGGAATTGATTGAGAGGCAGAGACTCTCTGTTATGGTGACTCAAGTTAGACTTCTGTTCACTCAACTAAAAACCCTTCTGCTTACATTAATCAAGTAAGGATTTAGTTGACAATCAAACTATTTATTACCTTTCTTTTTTTTATTTTTCAATTTGGATGCTTTTTGTTCCCTTGTTTCCTTTTTTTTTTCAGTAATTACATGTTTTATTTTTAAATTTTTTATTATTATACTTTAAGTTTTAGGGTACATGTGCACAATGTGCAGGTTTGTTACATATGCATACATGTGCCATGTTGGTGTGCTGCACCCATTAACACTTCATTTAACATTAGGTATATCTCCTAATGCTATCCCTCTCCCCTCTTTCCACCCCACAACAGCCCCCAGTGTGTGATGTTCCCCTTCCTGTGTCCATGTGTTCTCAATGTTCAATTCCCACCTATGAGTGAGAACATGCGGTGTTTGGTTTTTTGTCCTTGCAATAGTTTGCTCAGAATGATGGTTTCCAGCTTCATCCATGTCCCTACAAAGGACATGAACTCATCATTTTTTATGGCTGCATAGTATTCCATGGTGTATATCTGCCACATTTTCTTAATCCAGTCTATTGTTGTTGGACATTTGGGTTGGTTCCAAGTCTTTGCTATCGTGAATAGTGCCACAATAAAAATACGTGTGCATGCGTCTTTATAGCAGCATGACTTATAATCCTTTGGGTATATACTTAGTAATGGGATGGCTGGGTCAAATGGTATTTCTAGTTCTAGATCCCTGAGGAATCGCCACACTGACTTCCACAATGGTTGAACTAGTTGACAGTCCCACCAACAATGTAAAAGTGTTCCTATTTCTCCACATCCTCTTCAGCACCTGTTGTTTCCTGACTTTTTAATGATTGCCATTCTAACTGGTGTGAGATGGTATCTCATTGTGGTTTTGATTTGCATTTCTCTGATGGCCAGTGATGATGAGCATTTTTGCATGTGTTTTTTGGCTGCATAAATGTCTTCTTTTGAGAAGTGTCTGTTCATATCCTTTGCCCACTTTTTGATGGGGTTGTTTGTTTTTTTCTTGTAAATTTGTTTGAGTTCATTGTAGATTCTGGATATTAGCCCTTTGTCAGATGAGTAGGTTGCAAAAATTTTCTCCCATTCTGTAGGTTGCCTGTTCACTCTGATGGTGATTTCTTTTGTTGTGCAGAAGCTCTTTAGTTTAATTAGATCCCATTTGTCAATTTTGGCTTTTGTTGCCATTGCTTTTGGTGTTTTAGACATGAAGTTCTTGCCCATGCCTATGTCCTGAATGGTATTGCCTAAGTTTTCTTCTAAGGTTTTTATGGTTTTATGTCTAACATGTAAGTCTTTAATCCATCTTGAATTAATTTTTGTATAAGGTGTCAGGAAGGGATCCAGTTTCAGCTTTCTACATATGGCTAGCCAGCTTTCCCAGCACCATTTATTAAATAGGGAATCCTTTCCCCATTGCTTGTTTTTGTCAGGTTTGTCAAAGATCAGATAGTTGTAGATATGTGGCGTTATTTCTGAGGGCTCTGTTCTGTTCCATTGATCTACATCTGTTTTGGTACCAGTACCATGCTGTTTTGGTTACTGTAGCCTTGTAGTATAGTTTGAAGTCAGGTAGCTTGATGCCTCCAGCTTTGTTCTTTTGGCTTAGGATTGACTTGGTGATGCGGGCTCTTTTCTGGTTCCATATGAACTTTAAAGTAGTTTTTTCCAATGCTGTGAAGAAAGTCATTGGTAGCTTGATGGGGATGGCATTGAATCTATAAATAACCTTGGGCAGTATGGCCATTTTCACGATATTGATTCTTCCTACCCATGAGCATGGAATGTTCTTCCATTTGTTTGTATGCTCTTTTATTTCATTGAGCAGTGGTTTGTAGTTCTCCTTGAAGAGGTCCTTCACATCCCTTGTAAGTTGGATTCCTAGGTATTTTATTCTCTTTGAAGCAATTGTGAATGGGAGTTCACTCATGATATGGCTCTCTGTTTGTCTGTTACTGGTGTATAAGAATGCTTGTGAGTTTTGCACATTGATTTTGTATCCTGAGACTTTGCTGAAGTTGCTTATCAGCTTAAGGAGATTTTGGGTTGAGACAATGGGGTTTTCTAGATATACAATCATGTCATCTGCAAATAGGGACAATTTGACTTCCTCTTTTCCTAATTGAATGCCCTTTATTTCCTTCTCCTGCCTGATTGCCCTGGCCAGAACTTTCAACACTATGTTGAATAGGAGTGGTGAGACAGGGCATCCCTGTCTTGTGCCAGTTTTCAAAGGGAATGCTTCCAGTTTTTGCCCATTCAGTATGATACTGGCTGTGGGTTTGTCATAGATAGCTCTTATTATTTTGAGATACGTACCATCAATACTTAATTTATTGAGAGTTTTTAGCATGAAGAGTTGTTGAATTTTGTCAAAGGCCTTTTCTGCATCTATTTAGATAATCATTTGATTTTTGTATTTGGTTCTGTTTATATGCTGGATTATGTTTATTGATTTTCGTATGTTGAACCAGCCTTGCATCCCAGGGATGAAGCCCATTTGATCATGGTGGATAAGCTTTTTGATGTGCTGCTGGATTTGGTTTGCCGGTATTTTACTGAGGATTTCTGCATCAATGTTCATCAAGGATATTGTTCCAAAATTCTCTTTTTTGGTTGTGTCTCTGCCGGGCTTTGGTATCAGGATGATGCTGGCCTCATAAAATGAGTTAGGGAGGATTCCCTCTTTTCCTATTGATTGGAATAGTTTCAGAAGGAATGGTACCAGCTCCTCCTTGTACCTCTAGTAGAATTCGACTGTGAATCCATCAGGTCCTGGACTCTTTTTGGTTGGTAAGCTATTGATTATTGCCACAATTTCAGAGCCTGTTTTTGGTCTATTCTGAGATTCAACTTCTTCCTGGTTTAGTCTTGGGAGGGTGTATGTGTCAAGGAATTTATCCGTTTCTTCTAGACTTTCTAGTTTCTTTGCGTAGAGGTGTTTATAGTATTCTCTGATGGTAGTTTGTATTTCTTTGGGATCAGTGGTGATATCTCCTTTGTCATTTTTTATTGCATCTGTTTGATTCTTCTCTCTTTTCTTCTTTATTAGTCTTGCTAGCGGTCTATCAATTTTGCTGATCTTTTCAAAAAACCACCTCCTGGATTCATTGATTTTTTGAAGGGTTTTTTGTGTCTCTATTTCCTTCAGTTCTGCTCTGATCTTAGTTATTTCTTGCCTTCTTGCCTTCTGCTAGCTTTTGAATGTGTTTGCTCTTGCTTCTCTAGTTCTTGTAATTGTGATGTTAGGGTGTCAATTTTAGATCTTTCCTGCTTTCTCTTGTGGGCATTTAGTGCTATAAATTTCCCTCTACACACTGCTTTGAATGTGTCCCAGAGATTCTGGTATGTTGTGTCTTTGTTCTTGTTCGTTTCAAAGAACATCTTTATTTTTGCCCTCATTTCGTTATGTACCCAGTAGTCATTCAGGAGCAGGTTGTTCCGTTTCCATGTAGTTGAGCGGTTTTGAGTGAGTTTCTTAATTCTGAGTTCTAGTTTGATTGCACTGTGGTCTGAGAGACAGTTTGTTATAATTTCTATTCTTTTACATTTGCTGAGGAGTGCTTTACAGGTGTGTTGTGGTGCTGAAAAGAATGTATATTCTGTTGATTTAGGGTGGAGAGTTCTGTAGATGTCTATTAGGTCCGCTTGGTGCAGAGCTGAGTTCAATTCCTGGATATCCTTGTTAACTTTCTGTCTCGTTGATCTGTCTAATGTTGACAGCGGGGGTTAAAGTCTCCCATTATTATTGTGTGGGAGTCTAAGTCTCTTTGTAAGTCACTAAGGACTTGCTTCATGAATCTGAGTGCTCCTGTATTGGGTGCATATATATTTAGGATAGTTAGTTCTTCTTGTTGAATTTATCCCTTTTTAAGGACTCCATGATCAACTAGCCAAGGCTATAGGTTTCTGGATTGCTTTGGCTCTGCTCTCTGCTAGGGTAACTACAACTATCTTGCCTTGGGCAACCAAGTATCAACACTTAGCCCCCTCCACTCCAGTATCCCATTTTCCCCTTTGCATTTAGGGTTGCCAGTTTGATGGTAGCATTTTACATTTGAATCTATGATTGGCATAGAAGAATAATCCAGGATTCTGGGCCTTCCCTCAAAAATTTGCTTCTCACATTTGTAGTGAAATGTGAGTTCTATGAACCCTCCTAGTGTAGATGAACATTTCTTGACATGATTAATCTACACTAACATTCCAATCTCTCTGAGCCCTCTGGATATCCTACTCTATAGTATACCAAATCATTTCTGACATTTCAGCTTCTTTTAGTAGAGCTACCTTTGGGTCTATATTTTAGCCAATAAGCCAAAAAACTGTTATAGCCATTTCTAATACCTTGAGTAAAAACACTGTCCAGAATCTCTGCTTAGTGGGCCTTTATTAATCAATTAGGCCTAATCTAACTTTATGTTCTTTCCATCACTATCCACACCCTTATGATCCATACCCATACATGTTCTTCGGATTTCTGCCTGTATAAATTCAGAATAATCATGCCATTCTTTTAGTGTGTAGAACACCTATTCATGGGTTACACTTTGTACTGTATCATTTGGAGCCTACTAAAACCTAGTCTAATTATGAGTCTAGAACGAAGAGGGGAGACTGGAGTAGCACTTGTCTAGAATCAACAGTGGCTTGCAAGGTGATTATCTCAGAAAGGTAATATGGTTTAGCTGTGTCCCCCCCACTAAATCTCAACTTGAATTGTATCTCCCAGGATTCCCACATGTTGTGGGAGGGACCCAGGGGGAGGTAATTGAATCATGGGAGCAAGTCTTTCCCATACTATTCTCATGATGGTGAATGAGTCTCACAAGGTCTGATGGGTTTATCAGGGGTTTCCGCTTTTGCTTCTTCATTTTCTCTTGCCACTGCCACATAAGAAGTGCCTTTCTGTCACCCAGGCTGGAGTGCGGTGGCACAATCTTGGCTCACTGCAACATCTGCCTCTTGGGTTCAAGTGATTCTCCTGCTTCAACCTCCTGAGTTGCTGGGATTACAGGTGCACAACACCATACCCAGCTAAATTTTGTTTTTTTAGTAGTGATGGGGTTTCACCATGTTAGTCAGGCTGGTCTCAAACTCCTGACCTCATGATCTGCCCACCTTGACCTCCCAAAGTGTTGGGAATACAGGCATGAGCCACCATGCCTGAGAATACCCCCACTTTAACAGAAGACATCCTGGGAGGTAAGGAATTCAATTTGCTTTGTAATCCCACCCTTCAAGAGACAGTCTGAGTTTGGTTTTCTAAAATCTCAGTCCTATGATTACAAAACATAAAGGTTTCTTTCAAGGAAAATATAGAAGCTTTCGGGTCATTCAGACTCAGCTTGAGATGGGAATTTGACATCATGAGCTCATCCTTATCTCCCCCTACTTTTTCCAGTGCTATGAGGACCAGCCATCTCATATCATTATACTCTTCAATTTTACTACTAAAAAGTATCAACTATTAATACATTGTCACCCAGTGACTTCTCTTCTATATTTGATTAGGGGTATGCAAAGGTAATATTTTGCATATTTCTATTGCCACATCATGTCAGGGATGACCAGCGCCCTCTTTACCACTGAAAATAGAGGCATTAGTACCTTTAGATCTAATCAGATTAGAGTAGCAATTCGACAAAACCCAGAACCTATTCAGAAAACATAATCCTTAATATTCCTTAATCCTTAATTTACTAATATTCATCAGAGACTTCTGTTGAATCCTGACTGATATAAATGCTGGTACCAGAAGTAGAAAACAGTATATATATGTATATGTATATGTATATAAGTATATATGTATATGTGTATATATATACACACATACATTTATATGTATATGTGTATATATATACATACATATATATGTATATGTGTATATATATACACATACACATATATGTATATGTGTATATATACATACATATATATGTATATGTATATACATATATATGTATATGTGTATATACATACATATGTATGTATATGTGTATATACATACATATATATGTATATGTGTGTGTATACACATACATATACGTGTATATACATACATATATATGTATATGTGTATATATACACGTACATATATGTGTATATACATACATATATATGTGTATATATACACATACATATATATATTTAACAGAGAAACAGAACCAGTTGTATGTATTCAATATACTATATTGAATATATTATATATAAATAATATATTAATAACATAATATATTCAATATATTTTTATATGTTGAATATATGATATATATTCAATAAAAATATATTATGTTGAATATATATGATATAATATTATGTTGAATATTCTGATATATATATATAACATGACCAGTTTTGTATATATACCTATATTTATTATTTATAATAAATAATTATACATAAACAGAAACTGGTTCTGTTTCTGTATTGAATATATATTATTTTGGCTTATACAATTGTGGGGCATTGCAAGGCCATTCCAAAATATCTAAGGCTGGTTGTTTGGGAGGGCAGGCTAGAACTATTGGTCATGAGTGGAAGCTGATCTCCATAGGCAGACTTTTTTCTTCTTTAGGGAAGCCTACATCTATTTCCAAGGCCTTTCAACTGATTGACTTCGGTAAAGTCCCTTAGTTAGTCATTGATTATGGATTATAGTCACATTCCCAAAATACCTTCACAGTAAGGATTAGATAAGTGTTTATTGAGAAACTGTTTACCCTAACATAACACATACACTGATCATCATAATAGGGATCAACTTTATTATTTCAAATTCTGGTAAATCTAGAAAAATAATAAAGCATAAATCTTGCTATTTCCTTAATAACTATATCACTGGGTATCCAAATTATAAATGATGGAAATGTATAACAGAATCTAGAAGTTTGTTGTTCCCAGCTCTATGGTATCTGTCCATATATCATCATATGAATTATTCAGATCCAATTTGAAAAAGTATATCATCTAACAAATGATCAAGAAATGATAGAAGATAATATCACCATGCAGTCACCCCAGTGGGTTAATGGATCTAGGCATTGAGCGTAAACAAAAATGAGAGAAAACTAGGCAATATCTGTAGTTGACAAAAAACATACCACCACTTCTAACCTTTCCAGAGGTTTGGATATGAGTCTCATCAGGCCTCTATACCCAGCTGCCAATTTGCTTAAAATACAGAGAGAGGAAAAAGGAAAATTTTAAACCATACTATGCATATAGAATCCAGACTGTATAAAATTTTTCATATCAAATAGTCTAGGTTTATCAACAGAAGAATTATAGAAAAAACTAAAAAATGGATGGGGGTCTGTATGCTAAAAATAATCATAAAAGCTATATCAATCTTTTTAAAGAACAAACATATTGTTTAAATATGCACACTTGGGTGATACTCTGAAAAAATCGCTGTTTACATGGTAGATTATTTTTCATAATTAAATGCTTCAGAATATCAACTACAACATTCTACATTTTCATGACTCTCTTAAAGAACCAGATTTTCTCTTGTTTGGTGCATAAGATCCACATAAATTAGAATTTTTGCTACATGGATTCTTGATACTAGGAGGAAACACCAGCATGTAAGTTATTATCAGGAGATCTCATAATTTTTATATCTATTTCTTGGTATGTTTAACATCATTTCTTTTATTTTTCTTCTAATTAGCAGAACCATTCATCTTTGTGGAACTTGCTCTTTGTCTTCAAATACAACTGAAATTAGTACTCTCCATTCACAGTCTTGTGCCCATTTTGCAGGCTTGGCAAGTCAAGGTGTATAAACCCATGGCTACAGTAACTGATACAGAAAAGAGAAAGAGATTCACTTTCTAAACAAATATTTGTGACAAAATTAGACCAATCAGAGTTCTTCCAAGGGCATTTTTCCACTACAATAGAATGCCATTTTCCCACTGGCATTGATAGGCTATTAGGATGTGAGTCAGGTTCTGCCAGTAGCCTTTTCACCAAGCATGTGGACAGAGAGTTTAAGCACGAGAGAAACATAGCCTTGACATTATTAATTTCATGAATTCAGCAGTGCCTAAACCATGGACGATAGACTTCCCAGTTATAGAAGCCAGAAAATTTTGTTTGGTATTATTACTTGTATCTAAAAGATTTTCAGTAACATATTTAAGTATATTTGAAGATTTCTAGGACATAAAACAACATGGAAACTATGGACATCATAAGCTAAGACTACATCTTTGCTAAAGACTCTAAGGCATGAATTTTATGCAATGAGAGAGAATAGAATTGGAAGAAGATTTGAGAACATATCTTCATATGAAAGCACAGATGCATTTTAAAAATGTGTGTTATTTGGTCAGAAATGTGTCTAGTAAGATGTTTAGAGTCAATAAAATTTCTTCAAATTCTACAAGTTGAATTAAGCTTTGTATAATCCCCATTACTCTATGGCCCTAGCCATAGATAGTTTGATTTCTATGTGCCTGATGGACAACTAGATGAAAGCATCTTACTGGCAGTTGGAAATGTAGAATTCAGGCCAAGGAATAAGTTTAAAGAAAGGAAAAGGTGAGTTCATTTTGAGGAGAAAATTATATGTAATTATTTATCAAAAGATTGTATTGCAGTGCCTGGAACAAAGTGAGAACTACCCTAATAATACAAGGGTGATTATGAGCCAATCAGCAGAAAGTCATTTGTGATTAGGAATTCAGAACCTTTAAATTTATATCTTAAAATTACTTCAAATTTTGTTATATGCGTCGGTACTTTTGTTTACATAGTAACTATTTTAAAGTTAATATGTATAAGGCCATAATAACTAGGATATATGAATATATGTGTGCATGCATATTTACATTTTTTACAAACATTAGAATGCTGGTGGTTTATTTGATGGTAGTTATTATTTCCTAAACAAGTTAGTTTTTCTGACATCTAATATCCTTTTATGTAAAAGTAATAAGTTGAATCGTATCATTCAAGTTAGACATATCTAAGCATGGAAATGAATGCCAAAGCTTGTATTTTAACTATGAAACAACACATGCATACTTGGAGAAATACTCTAAGCAAAAATCATCGTTGCTTCTTGTGAACACTGTTTGAGTGAAGGAAGTAATTCATTGAACAAGAAAAGCAATTGTATTTTGAAAAAATATATATAAATAATAAAAATATACTACATGGTTTATTTCACCACAAAGGACAGAATATGCAAGTACAAAGTCTGGAAAATATATTTTGTGTATAGTATTTTTATACATTAAAAAAACAGGCACAGTGTCTCATTCCTGTAATCCCAGCACTTTGGAAGGCTGAGGTGGGTGGATTGCTGGAGACTAGAAGTTTGAGACCAGCCTGGGCAACATGGAGAAACACTGTCTCTACAAAAAATACAAAGATTAGTCAAGAATGGTGGTGTGTGCCTGTAGTCCCAGCTACTTGGGAGCCTGAGACAGAAGGATCAATGGAGCCAGGGGAGATTGAATCTTCAACAAGCTGTGATTGTGCCACTCCACTGGGTAGAGAGTGGGTAATAGAGTGGGACACTGTCTCAAAACAAAACAAAACAAAAAAGGAAAGAAAGAAACTAATAAAGTCCCTGAGCCATTTCCTCTATCTAACTAAAAAACATCATTTATCAAGAACTTGCTATAGGTTAGGATTTTTTTTTTTTGACGGAGTCTCACTCTTGCCCAGGCTGGAGTGCAATGGCAAAATCGGCTCACTGCAACTGCAACCTCCACCTCCCAGATTCAAGCGATTTTCCTGCCTCAGCCTCCCGAATAGCTGGGATTATTGGCACCTGCCACCATGCCCAGGTAATTTTTGTACTTTTTAGTAGAGATGGGGTTTCACCATGTTGGCCAGGCTGGTCTCTAACTCCTGACCTCAGGTGATCCACCCACCTTGGCCTCCCAAAGTGCTGGGATTACAGGCAAGGCGTGAGGACCCTGCTCAGCAGCACAGGATTTTTAAACACCATGATTTTAAAAACAACCTGACTTGTTGGGTAGTAGAGTAGAAAAATGGGGCACTAAAAGACCAATATACGTCTCCAGGATCAAATAACTTCAAGGGGATTGAATCAATTCAGAACCAGATATGTTTGTTTCAGAGTTCTACAAACTTTCATTATGTCAAATTTTCTCATTATGGTAATAGCAATCTTAATAATATAATGCTGATAGTAATAACAGTACTAACAATTTAAGTAGTACCAGATACTGTCTAAAATGCTTTATATATGTTGTGCCATTTATTTTTTATAGCATTCCTATGAGGAATGAAGTACTAACTGGGCCATTTAGCAGATGAGCACACTGAAGGAACTTATCCCAAATCATACAGTGGCAGGACCTGTTCATTGCCTGTCTAAATAAATCATATTAGCTCTCAGATAGCAAAGAACATAAAATCAACCATTTCTGTGTTTAGTGGAATCCATCAGAAACCATTCATTGAAGCTTCAAATTTGTCTTTTCTTATTTAGCTTAAAAATTACTTATGAAATATAGTTTTTGTTATGAATATTGTATTGGGATGCTATATATGTAAATATATCTAAAATTTTATTTTAAAAACCTTTATAAAGAAGACATCTCAAATTTGCTAAGTGGTTAAGAAAAGGTAAAACATTTTTAAAGTTTATGCTAAAACCAACCCCTTTAGCTTATTTTATTTATGAGAGTTTTTCATGAGCATTATCTCACCAAAGCAATGAGTTCGGAATTTTAAATTTTGCATTGTAAATTACAGGATTGATTTTAAAAGGAAAACAAAAATATTTACACATTTTAAAAAATATTACTTTGTTAAATCTATAGTATTTTTAGCATATCGGAATAGCTATAATTCATAAGAAAGGTGAAAAATAAATATTGATAAGGCACTTAGTAATATATAAAACTATGACAGTTCCAGAAGGGCTGCTTTACAAGCACTCTAATACATGGAAAATTTCCAAGAAGTGTTCTGAAGTCTAATAATTATCATCTCAGATGCTGGATTGTGTCTGCGTGGGATGAGCTGAATGTGCTGTCACATCCGACAGAGTTGCCAATCTTAAACCAACTGTGACTACTCTGTACATTTCTCTCTCTGGGGCATTAAAAAAATCTTAATTAGCTTTGTTTCCAAGCAGGGCGTCATTTTTCATGATGTTACTTTCATTTTTTTAGGATTATTACAATCAAATTGACCTTGACATTTCATCTACTACAATAAGTGCATATATTTATGCAATATCTAAATTCAAGTTATTAATCTAAGATAAAATCAGAGGTTTATTAAAAATACAAATGTCCCTTTAATATTGAAGCATGAGTTTGTTACATGCAATTTGGAATCATGTTTATATATTACACATTTATCAAAAAAGCTAACCTACTATTGGAGACTTGTTGATGACTTAAAAATGTTAATAATACAAATAGCAGAAAAGGTGTATATGATGTTATGAACCTATATTGATGATATAATCCATGCATAAATGCGTATTTCCAGAATGGCAAAAAATACTTAAATAAAGTATATGTTCTAATTAGTTTAGAAAAAATTTAGAAAAGCTATAGTATAATATATTATACTTTTCCCAAGAGGGAAAACATTCCCAAGAGGGAAAGTTCCCAAGAGGGAAAACATTATACTAGTATACTATTATATATATATTATATATATATATTATATATTATAGATTGTATATAATATATATATTATATATTATAGTATACTATTATACTAGTATACTAGTATAACATATTCAGATATTGTTCAGAGCCTGGTATTTTTGAGTAATTTAACCTAAATGGATTTTCATTATAAAGTGCAACTTATTTGAAATTTGTCACACAACTAACTTCAATTTGGGTATGTATCTTCACTTAGAGTTCAAGATCAGGTAAAATACCTCACAGCAAATGAAAGGAAAGGACCAATTGTCATTTACCTTTATAGATACTAATAGTGCGTTTAACAAGTAACAATATGCATCCTGCATTTAGCAAAGATGCTGCTTACTAATGACATCTCATAGCTTCACACAGCAGGGACACTCATTCTATTTGGGTATAATGACTGAGCTAACATCAGTTTTTAAGAATGTATATTATCATCATTCATTACAGTACTACACTGAAGCTTCTCTGGGAGGCAATAAAGAACAAAATGTATATTTTTAAAGACTCTATTTTCCCCCTAAATGCTTGAATTAAGCTGCAGTCTTTGGTGTTCACAGAGTTGAGTTATGTCCTAAAGCAATGCTTCTTTTAGAGTACATCATGCCTGCAGATTGGGCTCTGATTGGCCTCTGAGTTTTCTAATACAGTCTATTGATTTTCTGTTACTGTAGCTGCCATTGGATTTTGTGTGCTGGCACAGGGGTTCTGTCTTTTGCATAAGAGAATGATGAATGGTTGTCTATGAGGCTCCAAGCACATACTTATTTCCTCTTCAATAAGGACACTCGTCAATATCATTTAAGTAAGGAAAAACACTGAGACAACCCAGAATGCCTACGAAACAATTTGGATTTTCTTCATATGCATTGTTAATTCTAACTAAACTATGCACATTCTCCAGAAAATTGGAAAGTGTATTCAGTACTCTTAAATTCCTTTACCTTTAAGGTAGGGAAAAAATAAACTTTGTTTTTAAAGGTAAAAAATGCATTTATATGAAATTATACTAGGAAAGCAATTTCATTTTTTATTAGCCACAACACTGATTTAAAATGCAGACTAGCACTAAGTAATAAACGAATATGCTGAACTCATTTTAAAAATTCTCATTTTAGGCTGGGCGTGGTGGCTCACGCTTGTAATCCCAGCACTTTGGGAGGCTGAGGCGGGCGGATCACGAGGTCAGGAGATCAAGACCACGGTGAAACCCCGTTTCTACTAAAAATACAAAAAAATTAGTCGGATGTGGTGGCGGGCGCCTGTAGTCCCAGCTACTCAGAGAGGCTGAGGCAGGAGAATGGCGTGAACCCGGGAGGCGGAGCTTGCAGTGAGCCGAGATTGCGCCACTGCACTCCAGCCTGGGCGACAGAGCGAGACTCTGTCTCAAAAAAAAAAAAATTCTCATTTTAAATGAATGCACAAATTATAATCATGGGGAACTTCCTTACCTTTACACTACAAAAAGTTAATTTCCATGCTGATGCTGTTTTTTTTTTTTTTTTCCAGTAAAGATACCAGATTGTCTTAGATCAGGTTCACTACAAGCAGAGTCTCAGAAATGCATTTTTGTGCAAGTGATGTATTGAAGTGGTTTGGGATGACACCTGTAAAAAGTGAGGGAAGAAAAATAGGCCAGGGGAAAGCTAAGCACAGGTGGAGATGCAGGTAAAGTATGGCCTCAGCCTCATATTCCAGAGAATCCAGGAGTGGAAATGGTACCACTCAACTGTCCCATCTGGAAGCAAGGGACCAGTCTTTTTCTCACGATTGGCAGTAAGTCATTAAGGCTGCCTGCAAGGTGGAAGAGAAGCACTGTTTCCCCAATATTTCTGTGCTGGACAGTTCCTATCAGCCAAGGGCAATACTTAGGGGAAGGGACAGCTGTGGGCTGCCAGCAGCCAGCACTTAGCAGCTGAGGAATGAGTGGATCAATTCTCAGGGGAATCTGGGAAAGACAGCAACAGTGCTTGCTCTGCAGGTCAAATTCAGAGCCAACATTCTGGTCTGGCTTGTTCCCACATAGAGGCAAAAGATTGAACATACCATCCATTCAGTTTAAAGTGAGGACCTGCAGAATTGATGTATAGTCTGCTTACTAAAGTAAGGAGCCATTTGAAATTGTGGTTTAACAAGTAAACTGATCAGCAAAAGCAAGAATTTGTTTTTCACAATTTGTAGATAAAAAATTACAGGGTATTTTGCATAATTGAATCCACATTTTTATACCTGTTTCAATGGTTTTGGTAATTTGAATATTCAGTACACTGCAAATATGAAATAATATAATTGCTATATTCCTGTTATTAATTTTTACTTTTCTAAAGAACTTCCATAAAATATATTGCAGTTCTGTTTAATTGTTCTACAGGAAACAAGAATACAAAATAATCCACTTCTATTATTCTCAATTTCATTTAGGAGATGAAAAAGTGAATTAAAAAAAGTAATAAGTATGACAGTAACTGAAAGTTAGTTACATTTTTTAGAAATTTACAAAATTCTTTATGGAACAATGAGTTCATAGCTTTGAAAGTTGGAACTATCATTCTATAATATCACAGTCCTGAAATGGTACATGAATCTGGGTTATCCCACATACAAAATCATCCTCAGAATAAAACTAAATTATATTCTAAGGAAGAGGTAGGGATCTACTTCTAAAACAATCCAGATATTGTGTTTAGAATGCATATATATTTATTTGGAGGTATTATTTTGTTTCATGGATAGTTTTTTTTTTTTTCTGAAAACCTAACCCTATTCATTATTTTCCCCGATAACTAGAATTTTTAGTTTGCTTTTATTTATGGCTATAAAGATATTTGGTGTTTTTCTTTGTTCAACTTATCAAATTACTACAGTAAGTCTTTTGCATAAGGTACTTTAAAATGTTATTGATATCAAATACCGAATACCAAATTGCTAGTTATTTTATATGATAGATTCTGGAATGATTTCAAGTCATAACAGGCTCGTGGATAATCCTATGCTTTTAAATTTTCCTTCAAGTAGATGACTGAAGTATATAAATTAATATCAATCTTGTTTTGGCTTCTTGGTATTAATGCTACACAGGAATCTCTAGTATTGATTACAAGTCATATGAAGTTAGACTGATATGCTTCTTTCCATCTTCTTTCCAAAAATGAATTATGCCAGAAATTCAAGGTTAATGAAGCAAGCTCATTATGATACACCTCTTCTGGGCATTCCTTTTACGTTAGTTAAGTAATTGAAGAAATTAGACAGGTGGAAGCAGACTACGTGACACAGGCATACACATCCTTAGGCTGAGTACATGTGAAATTACATGAGTAGGTTAGGAGAAAAAGTTCCTATTATGGTCATATCAGCCTACCCAATGCAATAGTCCTTACAACCTAAAACGAATCTTACAGTAACACCAAGAATTTGTTAATCCAAAATTCAATTTCAGTTCCTAATTGAAATAGAAATATCAATGTCTGCAGAATGGACTATCAAATCTTGCAGACTTAAATATGGTAGGGTATCAACTAGTCAAGCTTACTCCTTGTCAGTTAGTAGAACCATATTGTCAGAATAGCATACTGTGTTTTGTGAATTCTTAAAGGATCAATGCAAACTTCATAGAAAAGTAACGTTCATCCATTGCTAATTAAGATACACTGTCCTTCTGTAACGTGGAAATTATTTAGCAATATTAATCAAGTTAAAAAGGATTATACATACTCTGTTGTAGATCGTAGACCATAGACTGAGATCAGTTAATATAACAGCTGGGTAATCTTGGTCAAGTTACTTAAACTCAATCTGCCTTAGATACCTCATATTTAATATAAACAGCACACTCCACTTGGAGATAATAGATGTTAAACTCTTAGCACATAAAGAAGTGTACCTGGCACACTGCTATTAATACCTAGCAACTCCATTTTTAGTAATAATCCTAAAAAATAATTAAGGATGTATACAAATGTTTTGCCATGAGAATTTTTAATGTAATATTATTTGTGATAGTGGAAAATATATGAATAATCTTCAGGTCATAACACTGAGGTTTGAAAGATTAAGTTATTAGGATGGAACTTTATACTGACATGGAAAATACTATCATGAAAATGCTTTAATGTATTAACATTACATCACTGAGATAAATTAAAATAGCATATGAAGTATTACTTTAATTTTATTAAAATTAAAAATGTACATATACAGATACAATAAACAATTCTGCTAAGTGTAAACACGAAGTTAAGTTGGATTCTCAGAATGGAGATGTATGGGTAATCTTATCTTTTCATATTAGCATATTTATTTTCTGGATGTTTTAAAAGAAATTACAATTTCTTTTTAAGAAAAGAGTAAATTATTTTAAATTTCCAAAAAATCTCTCAAAAATTATATAAAAGTCTCTAACTTACTAAGTGATCTCATAGAGTTCCATGTCTACATAGTACTAGTACCTTTTAAAATATATAAATGATGTATATCCAGTAACATTTGTGCTGCTTCTATATGAGGAAAATGCTTTCCACAGAAAGTCTTCTGCTTTCAAATGTAATACTGTAAAACTTTGCAGGAGATATTATCCCCATTATTAACCTAAGATAATAGTGATAAATTATTAACTGACTATACTTAGGTCTTGAGGCAATAAAAATACTACTCTTGCATTACATTCAGCAATCTAGAAAAACAGACACCTGAAAAAGCCTTTAGCTGAGGCTAATAGAAATGGTTCCTATCATGTAGCCTACAATGTTCATAACAATGGCTTTTTCTTGGCAGAATGAGCAATGATCTTCAAGAGTACTTCAACTATTTTTTAACTTATAGATACATATCTTCAATGATCAACTCATGAATTTTTCATGCACTTTGTGCAATAGCATAAAAGAATATTGTTTTACAAGAAATAGTTTTATTGCCCATAGAAAAATTTTGTGATGTGTCCTAGAAGAAGGAATTCAAGTACACATTCATAATATCACTAGAATAAATTGAAAAGGCAATTAATACTGCATGCAGTCAAAAGTGGACTTGGCACTAGTTGCTTATAGAGAAGAAAACTTGCAGCATGCCTACAAGTTAATGGCAGGGGATATAATTAAAAGAAATTATTTCACACTGGAAAACAGGAATAAAAAAGAAATCCATCTATAAGAAATGTAATGAAGTTTACCAGAATGCTGTATCAGAAAGGGCACTGGTTGACACAATTAGCCCTTATATCATATAAAGCAAGGCTTATAATAATCTCAGCTTCATCTATTATTTCATTCATTCATTCATTTCCTTATTTATAGTAGATTATTTTCAGATTAAAAAAACAGCTCAAAGTTGGCTAGAACCAAAGAACTTACGTCACCAGGAGTGGCTACTAACTCTTCAGCATATAGATCTGGGAAGCAAATAAAGAGCACTAATGCTGTAGTTTCCTTAAAAATGAAATTGGATAAAGCCCAAAAGAGTAACAGGGGGAAGTGAAACCAAAATTCCAATGCCTACTGATTGATTTAAAGGGAAATTTTGTTCTGTTGAAAATGCAAATGTCAGGTAATTTCTTGAAGTTTAAAATGTTTTACTGTTCTTAGTTTCCTCCATCCCAAACCGTGACTATGTTTGTCTAGCTGACAAATGCACATAGTACATTCAGACGCCAAATACCTGGAAGCACATGTCAGGCGTGATTATCACCAGCCTATGCTACATGCCAATTTATCCCACAGGGGCTCTGGGATTATGTGCGTATTGTTAGTCTGCAGTGCCAACAAATCATGTGTAGCACACAAATAAAAATGAAGCCCTCCCCAGCACACATTTCAATATAAGACTTTGTTTTTAGTTGATATACCTTGTATTTTAGAAATAGGTTTATATTTATCTAACAAAAAATTTAAAAAATAAGAAGCACGTATCTGATAATATAGCATTCTGAGACTAATTCCCAGAAATTACATTATAAAACTGAAAATCTGTTTAAAAACTGTATTTTCCAGACAGTCAAATGGGCAAAAATATCAGCTTGTTATTCATTCACTCAATAAATTTCAGAACAGGAACATCACTAACCATCTTTTAATGATTATCATCTAATATTTTAGTACCTGCCTACTGCCCTTCTACTGAAACATGTGCCTTCCTTCATACAAGCACACACACCTGGAAGAACCTTTTCTGCATTAAGTGATAATTTAATGAATAAATAATTCATGAACTTTTTATTCTTCATGAAGTTTTTCTTCAGTTGAATAATATTATGAATGTTTTCCTATTACCACTTATTTTGGTTTTCAAAACTCGTATTTCACATTTTGCTAAACTTGCATATTATGTAAATATAATGGGTTTCACTTTATGGATTTACATTTGTGATAGTTAAACCGCTAAGTTATCAAAATATTTGTAAATACTCATTTATTAAAATTTATATTTTAACTTGTAGGGTCTGAAATAAAGATTGTTGACACGGAAATAAAATAGATTTTTCTGAAATATTTACAACAATCTTTACTCAATTTCCTTGAACATCAAGAAATTTAACAAAGAAGTGCTAAACTCAAAAGTATCAGAGAAAGCAAAGTGAAAGGAATCAAACCATCAATTAGCAATCCCGCTGTCATCCTATTATTATTGATCTTTTATTCTATCAAGTTAAATTTCTATCCTCACATTTCATGTAGCTATAAGTTATTTAACATCTATTAGCATCATCTTCTTTATCTGTTAAATGGATTAGGTAATAGGGTTGCTAGAATACTAAATTAGACAGGCTATGTGAAACAGCAAGTATATTGTAGACTTTAATTAATGCTGGTCAGCATTTTTTTTATATTTCTTTTTCTTTATATCAGCCCTATATCCCGTATCCCCCTCCCCGAAACATATGACCCTACATGCAATTTTATAAAGTTTATTTATTTGGTTAAAGTGTAGATTTGTGGACTCTTCTGCAAATTCATTTTCCTGGGTATTAGTCAGTGGTGCTACTGATGAATATACAGCCATTCTACATTTAAAAATCATATTTTAAAATATTTATTTTTTAATTTATGTAATTCCAATTTATTTTGAAATACATAATTCACGTGTGTGTGTGTGTGTGTGTGTGTGTGGGTGTGTGTGTGTGTGTGTGCATGCATGCCCCTGCTTACCTTGTGACTAGCTGCAAACAACCAGATGGGCTTTGTCTGAATGTAAACAACTCCAAATGCATCTCTCTCCATGGCTTGAGAGTTCTTAACACCTGTGGGAAATGACACATTCAGCAGATAATAGACAAAGTTTTTACTCTGTATCTAGTGGCATTAAATGTATTTGTAAGTGAAATTGAGCTATCAAAACTATGGTACAACTATAAAAGGCAACCCATGTTTTCAAAACTACAATAATGTGCTCTTTCTTTAGACAAAAGTCAATATGTAAATAATGTCGTATCAGTCAATTAAAAGAAAAAACAATAATTATATAATTTCAACTCTTTTCCAATGTCACATTTTCTCCCAAGATAAGTACAACAGGCACATAAAAATATGGTCATAATTATTACCTTTCTGACCCTGCAGAATTTACTTAAACTCCTCAGGGTACCGGTTTCCTATTCTGCAGTTTGTAACAACACAATAGCGTGTTTGGTTTTATGATTATTAAATGAAATAATGTTTTAGTACTTAGAAGATTGTCAATATGCAATAAATGTTAAATGTCAGTAAGGGGAAAATATAAAAATAACATGAATAAAATAACCTAGTATCATCAAGTTTAATAATATAATGTAGCTATGTGATTATTATAAAGTCACTAAAATGTTGTTTAGAAAATGGCTGCTAAAATTTCCATCTGTTTGTCTATTTTTTATTTTCTTAAATATTGAAACTGTAGCCAGAAATTGGAAGAAACAGCTTTGTTTGATTATAGGCTATGTTATATATATATATGTATATATATAATTGCTTGACTTCCTATTGGGAATGACAAAATCTACCTGCTGAGATCCTAAGGAAAGTATTGTGCTCCTTGATCATAAGATATATCGTGTTCTGACTGCACATGAAGGAGCCTGGTTTTCTCTTTTGTTGGAAACTCAGGCACTTGGTTTGGGGTTTGCAGCAAAACACCTTGGACAAAAGGGTGTGCTACATAGTAAAATAAAAGTTATAACACTTGCTCTTTACCAAGGCTTTCCTATGTGTCCATCTGCCTTCTCGAATATTTCACCCAATTTAATGTTTATGAGTTCTGTTATAATTTCCTATTTTACAAGTGAGAAAACTAAGGTAAATTAGTTTGGTAAAGGGTAAACTGTCATTAAGAGATTCTATTAGACTGTTCTCAGGCTGCTGATAAAGACATACTCGAGACTGGGCAATTTACAAAAGAAAGAGGTTAATAGACTTAGAGTTCCACATGGCTGGGGAGGCCTCACAATCATGGCAGAAGGCAGAGAGGAACAAGTCACGTCTTACATGGATGGCAGCAGGCAAAGAGAGAGAAAGCTCATGCAGGGAAACTCCTCTTTATTAAACGATCAGATCTCATGAGACTTATTCACTATCAGATGAACAGAATGGGAAATACTTCCCCCCTGACTCAGTTATCTCCCACTGTGTCCCTTCCACAACACATGAGAATTCAAGATCAGATTTGGGTGGAGATAAAGCCAAACCATATTATTCCACCCCTGGCCCCTCCCAGGTCTCACATCCTCACATTTCAAAACCAGTCATGACTTCCCAACAGTCTCAACTCATTTCAGCATTTACTCAAAAGTCCACAATCTAAAGTTTCATCGAAGACAAGGCAAGTCCCTTCCATCTATGAGTCTGTAAAATCAGAAGCAAGTTAGTTACTTCCTAGATACAATTGGGTACAGGCATTGGATAAATACAGCTAATCAAAATGGGATAAATTGGCAAAACAAAGGGGCTACAGGCCACATGAAAGTCTGAAATCCAGCAGGGCAGTCAAATCTTAAAGATTGAAAATTATCTCATTTAACTCTGTGCCTCACATCCAGGTCATGCTGATGCAAGAGGTCAGTTCCCATGATCTTGGGCAGCTCTGCCCTTGTGGCTTTTCAGGGTACAGCCTCCCACCTCGCTGCTTTCATGGGCTGGCATTGAGTGTCTGCAGCTTCTCCAGGCGCACAGTGCAAGCTTTCAGTGGATCTACCATCCTGGGGTGTGGAGGACAGTGGCCTTCTCACAGATCCACTAGGTGGGGACTCTGTGTGGGGGCTCCCACCCAACATTTCCCTTCTGCACTGCCCTAGCAGAGGTTCTCCATGATAGCCCTGTCCCTGCAACAAACTTCTGATGGGCATCCAGTCGTTTCCATGGATTTTCTGAAATCTAGGCAGAGGTTCCCGAACCTCAATTCTTGACTTTGCTGTACCTGCAGGTTAAACACCACATGGAAGCTGCCAAGGCTTGGGGCTTCCAGCCTCTGAAGCGACAGCTCCAGCTGTACCTTGGCTCTTTTTAGTCATGGCTGGAGCTGCTGGGATGCAGGGCACCAAGTCCCTAGACTGCACACAGCAGAGGGACCCTGGGCCTGGCCCTCCTAAACCTCTGGGCCTTTGATGGGAGAAGCTACCATAAAGGTCTCTGACGTGCCCTGGAGACATTTTCCCCACTGTCTTGGTGATTCGGTTTCTCATTACTTATGCAAATTTCTGCAGCTGGCTGGAATTATTCCTCAGAAAATTGGATTTTCTTTTCTATCACATTGGCAGGCTGCAAATTTTCTAAACTTTTATGCTCTGTTCCCTTTTAAAACTGAATGTCTTTAACAGCAACCAAGTCACCTCTTTAATGCTTTGCTGCTTAGAACTTTCTTCCACCAGATACCCTAAATCATCTCTCTCAAGTTCAAAGTTCCATAAATCTCTAGGGCAGGGGCAAAATGCCACTAGCCTCTTTGCTAAAACATAACAAGAGTCACCTTTGTTACAGTTCCCAACAAGTTTCTTATCTCCATTTGAGACCACCTCAGCCTGGATTCAATTGTCCATATCACTATCAGCATTTTTGGCAAAGCCATTCAACAAGTGTCTACGAAGTTCCAAACTTTCCCACATTTTTCTATCTTCTTTTGGACCTTGCAAACCATTCCAACCTCTGCCTGTTATCCAGTTTCAAAGTTGCTTCCAATTTTTGGGTATCTTTTCATCAGCACCCACTCCTGGTACTAGTTTACTGTATTAGTCTGTTCTCATGCTGCTGCTAAAGACATACCTGAGACTCTGCAATTTACAAAAGAAAGAGGTTTAATGGACTTATAGTTCCACATGACTTGGGAGGCCTCACAATCATGGTGGAAGGCAGGGAAGAACAAGTCATGTCTTAAATGGATAGCAGCAGGCAAAGAGAGAGCAACCTCGTGCAGGGGATCTCTTCTCTATAAAATGATCAGATCTCATGAGACTTATTCACTATCAGGAGAAGAGCACAGGAAAGACATCTTCCATGATTCAATTATCTCCCACCAGGTTCTTCCCACAACACATGGGAATTCAAGATAAGATTGGGGTAGGGACACAGCAAAACCATATCAGAGATCAAGTCTAGAATGGGAACAAATCTAGTTAATTCAAAGTCTGTCTCATCCACCACTTCATAGACTACTTGCTCAGTCTCTGCTAACTTTAATATCATACTAGTTTTCTATACATCAGATAATAGTCTTATTTCTCAATCACAGTAGTTCAGTTATTTTCATATAAACATTATATTCTTCTTTATTCTCTATTCCCCAACTTTATTTACATATCTAATATGCATTCTTAATTTGTTTTTTAATTGTGCTTTTTACATGTGAATTCTTTATGAGGATATTTAGTACCACATGATACATAATCTCTATGAAACCGCTCATTCAAACACATTTAACAACTACATGATAACATTTCTCAGACTCAGAAACATTTATAGCATGATAGAGATCTGTTAATCCTTAACCTGAGAACACTATTTCATGTTGAACATGTAAGTACTTTCAGCAAGGTTGTTTTAAGGGAAGTGTTTTGCTGTTGTTGTTGTTGTTGTTTTTGGAGATGGAGTCTCACTCTGTCGCCCAGGCTGGAGTGCAGTGGCACAATCTCGGCTCACTGCCACCTCCACCTCCCGGGTTCAAGTCATTCTCCTGCCTCAGCCTCCCGAGTAGCTGGGATTACAGGCGTGCACCACCACACCCAGCTAATTTTTGTATGATTAGAAAGTTTCTATAATAACATGTAATAATTATTTTATGATAGCATCCAAAAGCAAAATATCCTGAATCTATTACAGAAAATTATCTTTAATTTATTTTTCCGTAGACACAAGGTCTCATTGTTTCCCAAGCTGGTCTCAAACTCTGGGCTTAAGTAATCCTCTTGCCTTGGCCTCCCAAAGTGTTGGGACTACAGGTGTGAACCACTATGTCAGCTCAGAAAATTATCTTATCTTTGATGTTAGTCAATTGTAGAATCAGAAATTAAATAAAATACTTTCAATTATTCCTTGAAGTTGCTTCTCTAGAATTAAAACTTGCCTGACTCTAAGGAAACAAGATAAAAGTTTTGTGCCTTTACTCTATTACCTTCATTCACTAATGCAGTAATTACTGAGTGTCTACTAATATGTTTGGCACTGTTAACCCACATTTTCTCAGTATAGTTTAATAACAAACAAGTTAAAAAGCAACAAGTCAATTTAGAAATAAATGTTATTTTAATAATCAGAAAAACATATTGGGCTCAATTAGAGACAGAAACAAACTAAAGCAAATCCAACATTTTTATAGGTTCAAGATGTTAATGATTATTCTATGACAATTTTAAAATACATTAAAATGCCACTTGCTGAATTATTATAGTTTGTGTGAGGATTACTCCAAATAGCCCCTTGTGTTCTATGTTTATAAGGTCAGTGATTGGAACCCAAAATTAAGAAGGGCAATATCTAGACGATATTATAGTGCAGCAAATATTAATACTGCATTTTACTAATAAAAAATCTTTATTATTCTAATTATCAGCAGCTATTTATAAGATGAGTAAATGTTGCATTCTGAAAAATAGAAATAGTAAATGCCAGTAGCTAATTGCTGAATAAAACTATTAAAACTCTGATTACATGTTGAGAAAGAAAAACTTAACTTTCACACTACCAGATGTTAATTTATCATCCTAGTATTAGATTCAGTATTGGACATGGTAAAAGATGAAAAATTACAAAACAAATTTTAAATGAATTCAACAAATTAAATATTATCTTTGTGAGATCATGAAAAGTTATTTTATATAACTGGGTTTGACTAGATAGTGTTTATTTTGTCACAACTGCAATATAAAATTGCTAAAGAAACAAATTATATACCAATGATTATTCTACAACTCATTTTGGATGTTTGGAGCATCAAGAGGATTAAAATGTTTTCACGTGTGTATTTCATCTCTCAAAACATAGTGAAACTGTAAGTTCATTGAAGCCACAGGTAATGTATAATGCTATACTATTTATACACTAGCTACTCCCACTCTCATACCAGTTTCTGGCTTATCACTAAGTCCTCATTGACCTACATTTTTCCTACTTTAAACTATCACATGTTACATCAGTTAACAGTAGTAATTATTTAGCTGCTTATCTATGTTGACATGGAATTTGACCAGACTACATTATAAGAATGCCAAGAGGCAAATCAAATGACCCTGGAGGCCCCTTATCTCCACTTTTGATAACCAACAAGAAGCCCTTTAGCAGATCTACAGCCACTCACTGAAGAGCTGGCTGATACTAGAGGGTGAGACCTGGAGATTCAGCTTTTTTTTAAACAAGACTTTGATAAAGACTTTGACAAGTTCTAGTTATTTCACCTTCGTTGCGACATTTTCTGCCTGTCATTTCCTTTATTAGGATGTTTCTTCCCCAAAAGCTCTTTCTGTGGAACATCCAGTACAGCCATAGCTAGTTTAAGTCAATCTGGTCTAATGAGAGCCCATAGATAACACGTGCCCTGATACTCTCTTACTCGTAAGTTTTCCCTCAATATGCCCTATTTTCCATTTACCTATAATGGAATAGTAGGAAGTTATGTGTGTACCTGTGCCTTATTTGCATGACAATGGATGTGGAGGCCTATTACTATAAATTTAATATGACAGAACACCCCACTTAAATGGTAAAGGCAAAGGGGACAAAGCCCCAAATAGCTAATATCTGCATGTATGTCTTTTTTGGAGAGTTTGGGGATAGGTAGGAATGGTAGGATAAAGTACACCTTGATGAATTTCTTCAAAATGCTGCAATAGCACTTTATTGAGAATAGACTAAGAACCCTTTGGAATCACCGATTTAATGTCTGTAAACTAGAAAAGTGGCACTGAAAACTTAACCGTAAATCCCAACAATTCAAGACAGAATGTTAATATGCTAGCACAGATCCTTTAAGATTCTTTTTACATTTGTATATAGTTTAGTAGAGCATGTTATCCGTACACTTTTACAACTTGTTCTCAGTAAATATATATATATATATATATATATATATTTGTTTGTTTGTTTTGTTTTGAGATGGATTTTCGCTCTTGTTGTTCAGGCCAGAGTGCAATGGCATGATCTCAGCTCACTGCAACCTCTGTCTCCCGGGTTCAAGTGATTAACCTCAGCCTCCCAAGTAGCTGAGATTTCAGGTGCCCATCACCATGCCCAGATAAATTTTGTATTTTTAGTAGAAACGAGGCTTCACCATGTTGGCCAGGCTGGTCTTGAACTCCTGACCTCCAGTGATCCACCTGCTTCGGCCTCCCAAAGTGCTGGGATTACAGGCATGAGTCACTGCGCCCGGCCTCAGTAAATATATTATAAACATGATTCTCCTCTTATCATAAACATTATTATCACAGAGAGAATACCTAGTATAGAGGTCATTTATTTCTCAGAAATGTTAGCACAGTCTAGCAAAGACACATATAATAATTGGCATTTTATGTTATAGAATAATCAACAAAGTATCTCACCTTGTCTCTTATTCCTCATATCATTTATTTAAATGAACCATATTTGAGAACAAAATGGATTGATTTTAAAAGTTCCTATAACTAACTCTTTGATGAGCATTTACACAAGAAGACACAGATTAATTTAGTTCCCCAAAGTCTCTTTTGAGACCAAAGGCCACAGTACAACTAGTCTAAACTGCTATAAAGATTTGACAAAGGAGTCCACAGTCTCATGCAATCATCTCTTGACGTGATTTTCAACATCACATTTCCTTCTAGTATAGAAATTAAATGAATCTACCCATCAATTTAGGTGATGATTACAGCTAGAAACTCAAGGGTATATATAAGCTATTTGCTGATTCTCTTTCAAAGGCAGTGATTAAATTCAAATAATATAATAGGACACTCAGAGGCCTCCAAGACCTGGTCCCGCTGTCACTCCCATTTATGTTCTTCAGGACAATTACGTATGAAATGTGTTCAATTATTTTAATACTACTATGCTTTTGCTCAGATTTTCCTTCTTCCAGGAATGCCTTGTTTTGTTTTGTTTTTTCCTGTAACTTTCTCTGGCCAACAATGATCTACCCAGCATCCAAGACCCAGAGCTAAAAAGTTGTCTTTTCTCTGAAGCTTCCACTGAGCTCTTCTGACTCATCACTGCACTTCATATGCTGATACAGAGTTTCCCATATTCCACCTTCTATGATAGATGTTAAGGCTTATATTTCATTCCCTTTACTTGACTGGCAGTATTTGGGTGTCATATATCAGCACCTCACAGCATCAACTTCAACACTTTATATGTAGTGCTGCTAATCCTTATTTACTCAGTTGAATGTGTTTAATCATTAGATGGCAAGAAACTTGAGTGATTGCTATGATTCTAAAATTTTAAGTAAAATATATGTGATAATTGGATGACTATATTCAAAATATGAGACCAACTTTACTCCTTTCATTTCAATGGGGGTTTTTATTAAGAAAATGAAACCATAAAAAAACTGACAATTATGTTGCTTTATTAAAAACAATGGCATTATTTTTCTATGGATAATTAGAATATCACAAACAAATAAAATCCAGATGTTATCCCCAAATCTCATTTTAATCTCTTCTCCTTTTAGAACATCCTGGACTAGGGTCTCTTCCACTGTCATTTCCTGGTATACTTTAACAAAAAATCCCCATAAACATGAACATTTCCAATAGAGTGCCAGTTTCAAAGCCAATAAATTTGAATCCAGGGTTAGTGTGAAAGCGAGGTATAAAACACGGACTGATCAGGTCTGGTCTTGTTTCTTCCCTCTGCTAATTCTAGGATTTGGGCAGGTTACTTACCCTGGTTCAACTGCAGCTTGCTCATCAAAAATGAGTGGAGAGAATCCTACTCCATAGGGTTATTGTGAGAATGAAAATAGAATATAAGTGATCAAAATACGTAAGCATAGTCACATTATTTATTCTTCACTTTTATAGGTCTTCCTAGCTGTCTTCTAAAAGACAAACATTGGCAGAACCAAAGTCTGACTTTCTCTAACTGATGACAATCTTTAGCCCAGTCATGTTTCAGGCAGATAAACACACTTTTAGCTTACAACCTTTTCTTCAATTGAAAATTTATTTATTAAGTTAGAAAGTTTTCTTTTGGAAAATAATATGTTAAAAAAAACATGAGAAACAGTGGTGCTGGTCGTATACTTTATTCCAACATCCATTGGTTCATTTTTCCACCTCCTAGGAAGTTAATGAGTTTCACACAGGGTCGGAAAGAGTGATAAAACACAGAGGAACATTTTCTCTAATTCTATTATTTGCGTAAGAATTCTTTCGCAATGCACGCCAGAAATAAAATAATTAGGCATATATTTGTCTGCAATCTAGGGGATAATGTAAGTGTGTTATTTAGCATAGAGGTAATGGCAAACTGAAGCTTTCCAATTATATAAAAAATGCTGACATATCAATTCTGTTGCCTCATACATTTCATTAGATTTGTGCTTGACTGAATAGCATGAGGGCATCTTCATATTCCTTGAGAAATACACCTTCAATTAATGGCACTATACACAATCTATTCAAGAGTTTTCTTGAGAATTAATAATGATTTTTTATGGGTTTGTGTTTGGTAAATGACTTTATAAATGAACTCAGACCAGAGCAATTACTAAACAGAGGAAAACATGAATCTGTCCTTTCTTAGGATTATGACATAAAAAAATAAATGATGTTCTAATCATTTAATAGCATCAATTGAATTTCATATAATGCTAGTCTCCCTGACTAGGGTCTACAATTTAAAAAGTTTTCTATGCTGAAAATGTGCTTACCAGTATTTTATTCTTTAAGTCTCCTTAATAATTTTTCAAGAATTTCTGTCTTTTGTCCTGTGTTCTACAGATTTTTCTACTAATGCTAATTCTGCAGTCACATTTATAAAAATTTCAAATTCTCTATTTTTACTTTAGAGTTAATCGGTAAACACAAAGTTATTCCTGCACCTTTGAAACCAAGAGGGATACTCTGAAAGTAAAGAAAGTCTTTCTCATGCATGTACTCTTGGATTTCAAATTCTCTATTTTTACTTTAGAGTTAATCAGTAAACACAAAAAGTTATTCCTGCACGTTTGAAATCAAGAGGGCTACTCTGAAAGTAAAGAAAGTCTTTGTCATGCATATACTCTTGCTCCCTTGAGCTTGTGCTTGCCCTCTCTTCTCCCTTTCTCTCCCCCTCTCTCCCGTCTTGCTCTCACTTTAGCTCTTACTCTGTGTATCTCTCATTAGTGCTTCTAAATCATCAATAGAGTTGCTTAGACCAAGTGAGATTCTTCTGTGTTAGGGATATGATTGGCAAGGAATGGGGAAGGGAGGATATAAGGGTGTGAACCTACAATCAGATTAAATCAGGGCTTTCCTGTTACTACACTGATCTAAGAAACTTCACTGCGGCCAAGTTACAGAAATCAGGCACAACATTTAAGACAAGGCAGTGTTTCTTTTTAAAGAATAAACCATTAATGCAGAACCAAATTTCTTTAGCTTTTTTAAAAATTAAAGTATTTTCTGAATGGAAACTTCAATTGGTTGAAATGTAGAAGTATCAGGCAATTGATACTTTATATTTTTTTCTTGCAGAATATGAACTTGTTTTACTTTGGCAAAATGAATACAAAGATTAACATTTCTTGTCAATATTGTCAGAGTGAGGGAAAATGAAACCAAAATCTGCTATGTTATCAGTATTAACCAAGAACAATAACTTACACTTTAGTTCTAAATTCAATAAAATAATTCACATTAGACAACTTGTGAGGTTAAGATTTCTTTATAAATTTTTTCATACTGTGTTAGTTAAAGTAAGATCATCCCTTTCTCTTTTATTTTATTTTTCCTTTTCAATAATGATGAATTCCTTTTTCTTTTCTTTCTTTCTTTTTTTTTGTTTGAGACGGAGTCTCGCTCTGCGGCCCAGGCTGGAGCGCAGTGGTGCCATCTGGGCTCACTGCAAGCTCCGCCTCCCTCGTTCACGGCCATTCTCCTGCCTCAGCCTCCCGATTAGCTGGGACTACAGGCGCCGGCCACCACGCCCGGCTAACTTTTTGTATTTTTAGTAGAGATGGGGTTTCACCACGTTAGCCAGGATGGTCTCACTCTCCTGACCTCATGATCCACCCCACCTTAGCCTCCCAAAGTGCTGGGATTACAGGCGTGAGCCAGCGCGCCCAGCTGAATTCCTTTTTGTAAATGACTTAGGTTGAAAGAATTTCCTAGATGGTCTATGAAGTAATGCTCAAACAACTTACAAATTTCACTAATTGCTAAACCATGACATAAACATCAGATAGAAAACATTTATATAATTATGCTCACATATATCTCTTCATTAAGAATTTTATGCAGTTGCCCAAATGTGTAAATCATTAATAATTCCTTTATTAATATAGATTTCACTGTTTCTGCCACAAGGCAGTGTAGATTCACATAAGCACACGTGTGTGTGTGTGTGTGTGTGTGTGTGTGTGTGTGTGTATCTTCTGTCTCTCAGAAAAACAGTCTTAAACATAATGGAAACACTTGATAAAAGATGTATCTCTACAAGATATACAATTAAAAATTATAATTTGATTCTAGATTTTTAATTAGGTGAAATGGAATTTTTTAGTAAATATTTAGCTCATGTACTAAAAGGAGCGTGTAGTGAACAAAATAGTGTAAACAGCTGCCTACTTTTGAGGAATTTTCCAAATCTTCTAAGTGTATTTTTTTATCTTAAGGATCAAAAGCTGGTTGAAATTATATGCTTTTAATCCGTAAGCCATTTTTATAAACACTGGCTAATTTTCATGAGTCTCTCTTCAGCAAATTAAAATTAAATAATTAAAGAAGTAGTATCCTTCTGTAACTCATATTCAGTCACTTATGTAAGATAATAAAATGCTTTTCCACAGAGTGGAGGAAAAAGTCTTCAAAGGAGATCATTCCTAACTGCCTTTTTAGGATCATACCAACACTTGTAGCTACTGCCATCCTTCTGTCTCAGAAATGGAATTCTTTGTTTTGTAAATGGATCTCCGATAACTTACCAAATTTCTCACAGCTTGGGAAATTTTCTTATGTAATGATTATAATGTCTTATCAGACGGAAGGGTCTTTTTTCCCCCCCAATGCTTATGAAATGAGAGTGTTTAAGGATTATTTTATGGGTTCTGAATAACTCCACACACTCTCTGACCAGCCAGGTCTCAGGAAGAGGTCCCATTCTGGAAGATTCTCAAAACAGAGCATGTTTGCTCATAGCAGTAGAAGAGTTTTCTCTAAGAAGCTCATTAATTTCTAAGCCAAATAACAAAGGAGAGTAAATAGTGTTTCTCAATCTATAATTCCAGAGTTTCACATAAGTAAGTTTCAAAGTAGGCATGAACGCTTGAGGAGACTTCAAAATTGTCAAAGTGTCATTCTCAAAGAGTTAAAAAGTGTAATGCTCACACAAATACAAAAATGTTTAAACTCTTTGTATTAGTTTTCTCTTGCTGCTGTAATAGATTACCACAAATTTAGTGGCTTAAAACAACTCAAACTAATTATCTGACATCTTTGTAGGACAGAAGTCCAACATGGGTCTCACATGGATAAAATCACAAAGTCAGCAAAGCTTCATTCTTTTCTGGAGATTATAGGGGAAGATCTATTTCCTATTCATTTGGGTTGTTGGCAGAATTCAGTTTCCCTTAGTGGTAGGACTGAGGTCCTGGGGATTTTCTGTTGCTATTGTCTGTTAAGTAGAGGCCACCATTTACACCATGAGGTCTCTCTTTGGTTATTGTTCTTAGCTCCCTATATCTCAGAACCAGCAAGGGAGCATTGAGTCCTTCCCATGGCAGTATTTCTCTGACACACTGTCTGCTGTCAAATCTTTCTCTTGGACTACAGCTAGGAATGGTTCTCTGCTTAGCTTGGACCTACCTGTTTAATCCAGGATAATCTCATATCTTAAATTCTATAATTATATAAACACATCTGCAAACTCCCTTTTTCCATGTAATGTATTCACAAATTACAGGGAATAGAGTGTGAACATTTGTGGGAGGAGCGTTATTCTGCCTACCACACTTATTAATAAGCTAAATAGTCCAATAGTAGAACTAATTCAGAGGGAAATAGAGACCCATATAAAATCAATGAGACAAAAATAATGCTGAAACAAATTTACATGGATAGATACAAAACAAGTTAATGCATTACAAGGCAATAACACTGTATCATTTGGATTTATCTCTTCTAGTGGAGAAAATTTACTTAATCTTTAATAAATGGAAATTATTTGCTACCTGTCAATGAATTACAAATTATAGATATAGAATGTAGGTCCTAATCAATAGTAAACAGGTCAAACAAAACTATATTTCTTGGAGTGAAACTTCATAGGATTTATTTTCTACTTAGTTACAAGGCTTTTCTGTCTTTTGAAAAGCGAATGGATGATTTGCTTTTAAAATCAATGGATGAGTACCAATTTATTTGGAATAACTCTAAAAACTAATATTCCTGGTTAAGTAGCAGATGTCAAACAGGAAAGTAAACTATTCATGTTAACAGTAATCTATTTGATAAATTATCTTGAATAAGAATAGATTTGTATATACAAATAATATGTATATGCATATAATATGTATATCCACAATGTATTTTTACCTGTGTATACATATACATATAATGTAGGGATATCTGTGTCCCTGTACATCAATATTAAATATATTTATGTTTGTATTTGCTAAGGACTCTACAAAGAAAAACAAAAAATTACTACATGCAATTCACCAAGAATTTCTTTCTCAGTCTCCTTCCATAAGACATTTTGAAAGAAATCATTGTAAATTCTTAGAAATATCAATTTAATTCAATGTACGTTTATTGAAGTCATACTATGAAATATGAATTATATCAGACACAATGAATATTAGAAAATGAGTAACATATCGCCTCGGGTCTCAAAGGACATCTAGTCTAATGGTTGAGATGAATACATAATCAAATAGCTCTAATATAATCTGAAAACTGCTTCAATAGGAAGATAAATGAAATATTCCTTAAAAGTGGAGAGTCATTCCTGGCTGGCCAGAGGGAAAGATTTGACAACACAGAGTTTATCAGAGAAATATTGCAATGGGAAAAACTCAATGCCCCCTTGTTGGTTCTGCAATGTAGGAGGCTAAGAGCAAGAATCAAATATTTTGAGAATGAAAATGCATAATTAAATAGTTTTTCTTGGGAGAGAGTTTCACAGGAAACTGAGGAAATGAAGATGCACTTGATATCACTTTTAAAATATGGGTAGGGATGGGACAGGTTAACAAGATGTATGGGCCATACAGAGAGACAGTAAGATTCCAGTATGATACCAGTGGAAAGGGTATGTCTGGTGGTGACTGGGATGAGACAGGAAAGGTAGGCCAGAGGCTTGATCTGAAGAGACACACTTTGCACATTCGGGCAGGTGGAGCTAAACAAATACCAGCTCTTCTCTTATTTATTGTGTGTCCTTGACAAGGTAATTAACTTTTCTAATCTTGATTAAATTGTATTAAAATATCTCCATCAGAGCATTGTCATAAGCTACCATTGTTTCTCATATACCATGATTTAATGTGTAGACTTTTTTCCCATAAGTAATGGAAATTCACCTGAAAATTTTTAAAAAGCCATAGTGGCAGCAGAGTAGACAGAAGATGGACTAGCATGTCAAGAGGTCGAATGTAGAGAGGCCATATCAATCATTCACGTAACACATGATAGGGGCTGAAAATCGGATGGTGAGCTGGAGAGAGGAGGTAGTTGCTACAGGAATTTGGAGGTACAGGCCTGACTAGAATGGTAACATGGTTTTTTATTGACACGCGATGAAAGGATAAAGAAGATATCAACTATAATATTAAGGTCCCTGATTTAGACAACTTATTAATGGTGATATTATTTAAGAGAATGGGAGGTATGGAAGAAATACTAGTAGATCAGTAGGAAAGATTTTTGAGTTAAGTTTTTAAAGTCTTGTTTTTGTTAGAAATAAAACTGTAAAATACATTACTTTTTCTGTAATTGTCTTCCTGAATTTTTTCCATTTTTCTAATAAATAGAAACTGCTGTATAGTGAACTAGAATTTGACTTAATTGTATAATTTAATGTAACCCAAAGACATGTAATGTGTTTAGCTCTATGACATTGTAATACTTTGTGGAATTTTCATCTCACTATTTTTGTATTATAAAAGCCTTGCCACATTATCGCAGGTCTTTACTTTTTACTTACTCCGTTGAAAAGGCTGCCTGTAAAGCTATCAGACATGAACCAAAATACCTTGAGAACACAGACATTTTCTTTTATTTGCCTTGAAATCTGCTCACTGTGTTTTGTTGCTGTGGTCACGGTAAATGTTGACATATATTATGCCACAAAATTATCCTATATCTTTAAATGCAGACATTTCTTAAACCCTTATTGCTAAGGTAATTAATTTCCAATTTGGTTGACAAGAGCTAATCCAAAAGACTCTTGGTATTCACAAGGGCCCTGAGAAATTGCATTCCAAGATTATAATCTATTGTGCCTCCAACAGAAAACACAAAATTCAAAGCAGGAGGCCTGATCTAACCTTCTGGCTCATTTGAGTCAGTCAACTATAACTAATTAAGAAGGTTTGCTTTCGGGAGGCCTGGACCCATTTTGGATGTCGGGCCTTACCCAACAGCCACCTGGTCCCAAGCAGCAAAGCTAGGAGAGGGTGAAGTAACATTCCCTTCCCTGAGGCCTGACCAACACACACTGTGCTGATCACATGTTGCTTGTGCCCATCGACCCTTTTACCTATGTCATCATTCTGCCAGTTACTGCCTCCTGCTAAGTTTTCTGCTGCGTAGTTTGACTCTAGACAGTTCGTTCTGAGTATAGGGCAGGGAGAAATTAGGTGAACAGTTTTCATTATCATCAGGAGCAGTTGTGTGTCATGCTGAAAATATCCACAGTAAATTATTAGGAGCACAAGGGAAAAGGAAAGAGAAAGACTGAATATTAAAAGCCTCCGAGGTAATCTGTGCAAAAGATAATAAAGAGAGAACAGCTCCCTACCCTAAGAGCATCTGCCTGAGGAGCTGGGACCTGGGTCCCCACACTGTATAGTATTACAGATGTTCTGAAACATCTTGTACTAATTCTTACTCATTAGGCTAATTTTCTTTTCAAGAGGATATAAAGCAATGAAAAACTCATTTCAATTTTGCACATACTTGTTTTAAACAAGTCATTTAAACAGAAATCATGTAGTTATAAAAGACTAACTTTTAAGTCAGGGTTTAGAAACACATCACTGAAGGAAAAGGCAAGAACTTCATGGTCAGTGTACAAATAAACATTTATAAGGTTACCCAAAGGGCATTTTAAAGGTAGGTGGAATTTAACATGTGTATTTAAAGAATAATATTGTTTTGCCTTTAAATTAAGTTAGCTCTTTCCCACCTACAGATATTTAAGAATAATATTTTATTTCTTAATCTTGAAAATCAATAGAACCACCAGAACCAATTATTCAAATAACAGAAACTTTAAATATATATTTTATTAACTACGTATTAGTATGAAATTAAATTATGTGGTTGAAGTAATATGTATTTGTACCAAAAAGCCTGACATCTTGAATTGTGCACTCTGATACCTCATTCAATCTCCTTATGAAGGAAGGTGGTTCCAGCATATAGGAGGCAGGCTAAAATTGTTATTACTATTAACATTACTTCCCATCATGATTTCTTCTTTTTGGTCCTAAATGTAAAAAATCAATTATGTAATGAATCAATATGTAATGAAGTTCTAACATAGTAATCCTAGTATTTTCAAACTTCATCAAATGAAACATTTGAAATAAAAAACTGTTATAAATATATTGAATAAATAATTTAAGAAATTTTCATTTGTTTTAAACTTGCTTATATATTAAATGTTTCTACAAATGTATAAACAATAATGGGAACTTCCACTTTGATCAATGTGACAGAGTCCAGATCAAGAATCGATCTTTTCTCAGGAGACTTCCTGAGGTAAGAATTGAAGCAGAGCACCAGAGCAGGCTTAGATGGATACTGGTCACTCACACTTATCCTTCCTGAAGGAATTTTGCTGCCAGGTGTTCTGGTGTTTTGGAGTTCGTGTAGGGCAGTGTGATGCAATGATGCAGTATGGCCCTAATTTGTTCATGCTTCCCTGTACCCACATTCCTTGGAAGTGCTTGTGCACACTGACTCTGGGCTTCGCCCTATGATTTTCTTTGGGCAATGGGAACAGTAGCAAAGATGATTTAAATGGACTTGAAGCATACTTGTAAATTGGAACTTGCCCTCTTGCTGCTCTTAAAGTCTGTAAACTCTTGTCACCAGGTAAACAAGCTCCAGCTGTCCTTCTAGATGATGACAGGCCACCAAGAGAGAAGCCCCAGTTATCCCAGCTGTCATATCTGAGGCCATTAGAAATTACTCAGTCATTGTTGACCTACCAGCTTACTGCAGAAACTTGAATGAGTGAAGCTGAGATTAGCCAATTCTAGACCAAATTAAAACAACCACCCTGCTGAGATTAACCCAAATTTCTGACCTGTGGATTCATTAGCTAAATAAATGTGTGAATGTAGTTTTAGCAAAACTAATGTAGTTTGTTATGTAGCAAGAACTAACTAATGTAAACAGCACGGCAAACTGGGGAACCTCCTACATATAATGGTACTCTGGTAATAATAATTCTGTGAATGATGGTCATAACAACAATAAAAATAATAAAGCCTCATCATCTAAAGGAAAAATATCCCATATCTTTGGCATGGTACATTAGGTTCTTCCATGATCTAAACTCTGCCATGATCTAAACTCTTTCCACGATCTAAAATAAATTAGTTTATTTTCCTAATTTCTGCACAGTCTCCCATTATGCAGTCTAATTTCAAGTGTAAAAATTCATATTCATCAAGGCAGAAATAAAAGTTTATCTATAAACAACAGCCTCACATTTCTACTCTGCTTCACTAAATTCCAAAAGGTGATTGAGCATTATTGATGTTTTTCAGGAAGGTTCTTGACAAAAATTCTGTAGTCAGATAAGTTACCAGAAATAGGTGAAAGCAGAGAAAAATATACCTATCTTTCTTGAAAACATACCTCCAAGAACAATTTCAGCCAACTGAAACATGAATCAAAACAAAAAATATAGAAATGGTAAAATTACAGAATTAAATAAATGATGCAGAAAGTTGAAACATCACATGCTTAATAAACATAATATGGTATAAGAATTTGATGCACAAGCTAAAATTAATTATGTATATTCATATACAGATGTCCCTGACTTATTATGGTAATATGGTTTGGCTCTGTGCCTCACCCAAATCTCATGTTGAATTGTAATAACCATGTGTCAGGGGAGGGACCTGGTGGGAGGTGATTGGATCATGGGGGTGGTTTTCCCCATGCTGTTCTTGTGTTAGTGAGTTCCCATGAGATCTGATGGTTTAAAAGTATGTGGCAGTCCCTCCCTTGCTCTCTGTCTCTCCCACTGCTACGTATGACATGCTTTGTTTCCCCTTCACCTTCCACTATGATTGTAAGTTTCCTGAGGCCTCCCAACCCATGCAGAACTGTGAGTCAATTAAACCTCTTATTACCCAGTCTCAGGTTGTTCTTTATAGTAGTCAGGTCATTCTTTATAGCGGTGTGAAAACAGACTAATACAGATGGTTTGACTCATGATTTTTGACTTTAGGATGGTTTGAAAAAATATATATTCATTACACTCCTTGACCTCGACTCTGGATGATACTTTCAACTCATAATGAGTTTATGCAGTCATAACTCCATCATAAGTTGAGGATTATGTGTACATACATACTCATGTATAAATAACATATATAATGTAGTATGTGCAATATTATATAATATTATATATGGAATTAAAATTAAACTATTATCATTGTGGAGAATAGGAAGTAGGAGAGGGAAAAATAAACATCTGTCATAAAAGAATTAAAAGTTAACTTTGTTAACTGATAACTAAAAATAAAATCCTAATCCCCTCAACTGAGTAAACAGACACACTCCTTGGTCAAAACTGAGTTCCCTGCCATGCATGACCGGACAAGATGTCAGATGCCTTGTTATGCTCCCACTCCTTTGCAGTTTAGATACAACTGACCAGCATTAAAGTTAAAATACAGACCATAAGACTGACAGAATGGGCTTTTTATAACTATAAGATACCAAATTATAAACAATATCTAAAGTCATGCTAGGCAAGAGTTAAGTCACACATCCCTACACTTAGAATAAACTATGTTCTAATTGCCACTAGGATTTTGTTATTTTTTCCTTTTTCTCTAGCAGCTAAACAATCATTGCCCTTGAGATAAGTAATGTTGAACAGTTGCAGAATGCCAACCACCGGACACTAACTGAGGCTCCCTGTTCCACAAGCCATAACTATATAGCTTTGATTTCTGTAACTTTCTCTTGGTAAGAGACCACCAACCATGGACTGATTGTGGCTGATTTACAGAGGCTATGCATCCGAGTGCCTTCACTCATATCCCTGCTTCACCTTTTAACGTATAGGGTCCAACTGTAATATATTTAAATGTTAAGTCTCCACCTCAGAGTGAACATTGGATACATGTTAGCATGTTTGCTTATGACCCATGCCTGAGACTTCCCGTCTATAAATATTCATAGTTCTTACTATATACTCTTGAATATGTGTATTTGCCCAACTCATTCACCATAAATTCCTGTTTTATCCCTTCCTCCCTCTAAGAGCTTGCTTTCAATTTTCAGCTGGAGGATGTGCTTCCCACATGCAGGTGATAATCCTCTTCTTAAGCAATAAAGCTCTCTTTTCTAAATTTATAATTTGAGTGATTTGTTTTCATGTTAACTTAACTTAGATAATTAGAGAAAAATTGGCTAAATCATTTATTTGAAAAAAATATCAAATGTAACTACAGGTGGAATTAAAAGCTGGGTAAAACACAAAGTGAGATAACAGCATTTTTAAAGCATCCAGAAAAGTAGATTGCCTGCAAATTGCTGAAAGAAATTTAGCCTATGAGCTCTACCATGTAAACAATGTAAGCTAGGGACAAAATACATTCAAATTGTTAGGACATGGTAATTGTCAGCTAAGAATTGAACACCCAAAGATCTTTCAAGTACTATGGTTAAATAAGAAATTTCCAGATAAACAAAAGGTGAGATAACTTACTATGCTTCCTTACTACTAAAGATGTAAGTACCTCAACCGGAAGTAAATGACCCAACAGGCATATCTAAGGTTCTGAACGTATGGTGAAGCACAAAGTGGTGGTTATCTGTGTGGAAAAGCGAAGGAGGGGTATTACAGGAGAGGATCTGAGAGGGCAAACAGTGTATTGCTTTGAGACTGGGCAAGGTCTATTTTTCAAGTTGGGTGATAGTTTCATAAGTTTGATTTTATAAGTTTGTGATTTAAAAGTTACATATAACTTACATGTATTTTTTGTGGCAAATATTACATCAATTTTTAAAGGAAAAAAAGAAAAGAAAATTTCAGTTGACTCATTTGTTTGATCTATATTATTTTGTAGGGAACAAAAACCTGTGCAACAAAAGGAGACAGATGCAATTCATGAAGTATTTTGAATTCTGTGCACTAAAAATTTACAGTTGGGCTAGGCATAATTTTCTATAGATAATTTATAAATTTTAAAGGAATTTAGGGATATTGCTTACCAAAATGATTCAACCCTATTTCTCAATTTCCCCTCATCTTTCAGTGTAACATCATTCTTCCAAATCTTCAAATCTTTTTTTCTCTGTAACTTCATAACAAGTTCATCACTAAACATTATTCAGATCCAACCTTACCTCTTTATTTTATTCCAATGTCCATTGTTCCATCAGACCTACTATAAAATGTTTCAATAATGTTAACTTATCTACTTAGATACATTTTGCAAACTACCAAGGAAAGAAACATCACAATGTTTTCATCAATTATTCCAACCCATAAAAACCCACATATACTTTCTGTCATGTACTTTAAAACATTAAGTCGGAACTTGTATTAGTCTAAACCATTGGGCTACAATCTGAAACTTAGTGTTTTGGGTTTTTTGTTGTTGTTATTTAAGTGAAGGTTTAACATTCATCAATTCACACAACTGAAGAGTCCAGGGCATCTGACTCAGGGTACAGCTTCATCCATGTGCTCAAATCACAACATCACTAAACTGTGTCCTTTCACTTCCATTTTCAGCTATCTTCTGTTTTGACTTCTTTCTAAGGAATAATTTCACCATAAAATGACAAATATGTTTAGAATTAATCCATGTCTAACATTATACCAGTTTAACAAGTCTTGTGAGAAGAATTCCCTGCTTTTATCAGATTAAGGAAAAGTCTCAGACCAGATTCCCACTTACATAGCTTGGGGCATGAAACCATCCTTTAAAGAGGCCAGGACCAGGTTACATATATAGTCCTTACAGCAGAATGGGGAATATGGTGAATTTCACTCTAACAATGTAAATAGTAAGAAAGGGGTTATTTTCCACTCTTACATTAAAGTAATGATAGTAGAGGAAGGGAAAATAAACACTGAGCAGATGAGAAGAAAATATGTTTAATCCAGTAGATAACTCTTTTTTCTAAATTTCGAGAAACTTACCAAGTACAACTTTACATTAATTAATGTAATCGTATTTCCTCCTAATTGTTATCGTAAGTTCTCTATCCCATGAAAGCAATCTCTTTAATGAATTACACAGGTGTCTCATCCATAGCCACCACTATGTCAGGCCAATTATAACTTACTTCCCTGGAAGGTTCCCTAATCTCTCTGCCTAAACTAGTCCTTGCTGACTGTAACTCTCCATACTATACACAATATTGTATGCAAAACTACCTATCACACAGTAAATACTCAGCAATTATTTTCTTTCTTTCCTTCCACTATTTCATCCCCCTTCTTTCTCTCCTCCCCCACTTCTTCTGTTTCATTCAAATTTTCTTTCTTATTTTACAAGACTTCCTGTAATATAACCTCATTTTGATGACTCCATATAGCTTATTAAACAACATATATTTATTAATAAATGAACATTTTATAATTACTATTTTTCCAACTCTTTTTGCTTGTGTTAACTGAATCAGACAATTAGCACTTTATCCTTTGCAAATCTGACTTTCATGGCTTCACTGTAACCTCTAAACTGGCTAAGACTTTAAGTGAAATATTTTATTTTGTACATTGTGTAAAAATTAACATAGTAGTGAGTGGCAATAAACAATCAGAGAGACTACTAAAATAGAACAGAGAATATCTAAGTTATAGTTTCAATTCTATCACCCACAAGCTGTGTAATTTTGAGCAAATTAGTTATGTTCTCTAAAACTATATTTTCTCATCTCGCAAATGAGGATGTAGAGATCTGCCTTGCCTATACTATGCATATATTTTATCAATTAAATGAGATGATGCATGAGAAAGTGTTACTAACAATGAAGAAGTACTGACCAATTATTATGATAGCTATTCAAAACACTTCCTGCAGTTGGACACTGGTATGCAGAGAGTGTCACACTGTCACAATAGCCTACATTTAAAAATCACAATTACATCAAATGTGCTGAAGGACATGGTTAAGTTGAAGGGCAGAGAAAAACAATGCTTTGTTCCCCAGGTACAAGAGGAGTATGAGTAAACAGTTTGTTTATAAATCCGAGACTATAAAAAAATGTCCAAATACCAATTTCACTCACAATATAGCACAGCCCACTGAAATGTAACCCCAATGGCAAATGCCATCACAATGATTTTATAACTTATTCTGACTTAGCCTGCAGATATGATTATTTTGCTACTGAAGGGATGACAGAATGAAATATTAGAAAGAATGTTTAAAATGTAGGACAGAAATATGGGAAATACTTGCTACAACTGTATATCCTACAGACCCTTCCTATGTTTTTTATGTTCTGTGGAAACTATTGCTGCTGCTGCTTCTAATACCAGAGAAGGTAAGTCAGTGTTTGTCCTGGGTGGTGCCTTGTATACCTATGCTACGTAGAGAGAGAATTCTTTGGGAAATATTCAGGAATCTTCTGTTACTTGCTAATCTTGCTCCCTATGAATTTGAAGTGACTAGTCATAAAACTACTGAGCAAGAGTCACTTGTTTTATGCAAGAGCTCTGCTTAAGACAAAACAGAACATAGAGACAGAGTTTCGCTCTTGTTGCCCAGGCTGGCGTGCAATGGTATGATATCAACTCACCGCAACCTCCGCCTCCCAGGTTCAAGTGATTCTCGTGCCTCAGCCTCCCGAGTAGCTGGGATTACAGGCATGCGCCACCACCCTCGGCTAATTTTGTATTTTTAGTACAGATGGAGTTTCTCCCTCTTGGTCAGGCTGGTCTCGAACTCCCGACCTCAGGTGATTCACCCACCTCAGTCTCCCAAAGTGCTGGGATTACAGGCGTGAGCCACTGCGCCTGAAATACTACAGGCTCATTTTCATAGAGTCAGAGACTCCCCCAACACCCCCCTCAAAATAACTCTTCTTAGCTCGACTACTTTTTTTTTTTTTTTTTTTATTATTATACTTTAAGTTTTAGGGTACATGTGCACAATGTGCAGGTTTGTTACATAGGTATACATGTGCCATGTTGGTGTGCTGCACACATTAACTCGTCATTTAGCATTAGGTATATCTCCTAATGCTGTCCGTCCCCCCTCCCCCCACCCCACAACAGTTCCCAGAGTGTGATGTTCCCCTTCCTGTGTCCATGTGTTCTCATTGTTCAATTCCCACATATAAGTGAGAACATGCGGTGTTTGGTTTTTTGTCCTTGCGATAGTTTACTGAGAATGATGGTTTCCAGTTTCATCCATGTCCCTACAAAGGATATGAACTCATCCTTTTTTATGGCTGCATAGTATTCCATGGTGTATATGTGCCACATTTTCTTAATCCGGTCTATCGTTGTTGGACATTTAGGTTGGTTCCAAGTCTTTCCTATTGTGAATAGAGCTGCTATAAACATACATCTGCATGTGTCTTTATAGCAGCACAATTTATAATCCTTTGGGTATATACCCAGTAATGGGATGGCTGGGTAAAATGGTATTTCTAGTTCAAGTTCCCTGAGGAATCACCACACTGACTTCCACCATGGTTGAACTAGTTTACAGGCCCACCAACAGTGTGAAAGTGTTCCTATTTCTCCACATCCTCTCCAGCACCTGTTGTTTCCTGACTTTATAATGATGGCCATTCTAACTGGTGTGAGGTGGTATCTCATTGTGGTGTTGATTTGCATTTCTCTGATGGCCAGTGATGATGGGCTTTTTTCATGTATTTTTTGGCTGCATAAATGTCTTCTTTTGAGAAGTGTCTGTTCATATCCTTCACCCACTTTTTGATGGGGTTGTTTGTTTTTTTCTTGTAAATTTGTTTGAGTTCATTGTAGATTCTGGATATTAGCCCTTTGTCAGATGAGTAGGTTGCAAAAGTTTTCTCTCATTTTGTAGGTTACCTGTTCACTCTGATGGTAGTTTCCTTTGCTGTGCAGAAGCTCTTTAGTTTAATTAGATCCCATTTGTCAATTTTGGCTTTTGTTGCCATTGCTTTTGGTGTTTTAGACATGAAGTCCTTGCCCATGCCTATGTCCTGAATGGCACTGCCTAGATTTTCTTCAAGGGTTTTTATGGTTTTAGGTCTAACATGTAAGTCTTTAATCCACCTCAAATTAATTTTTGTGTAAGGTGTAAGGAAGGGATCCAGTTTCAGCTTTCTACTTATGGCTAGCCAGTTTTCCCAGCACCATTTATTAAATAGGGAATCCTTTCCCCATTGCTTGTTTTTGTCAGGTTTGTCAAAGATCTGATGGTTGTAGATATGTGGCATTATTACTGAGGGCTCTGTTCTGTTCCATTGATCTATATCTGTTTTGGTATCAGTACCATGCTGTTTTGGTTACTGTAGCCTTGTAGTATAGTTTGAAGTCAGGTAGCGTGACGCCTCCGGCTTTGTTCTTTTGGCTTCGGACTGACTTGGCGATGCGGGCTCTTTTTTGGTTCCATATGAACTTTAAAGTAGTTTTTTCCAATTCTGTGAAGAACGTCATCGGTAGCTTGATGGGGATGGCACTGAATCTATAAATTACCTTGGGCAGTATGGCCATTTTCACGATATTGATTCTTCCAACCCATGAGCATGGAATGCTCTTCCATTTGTTTGTATCCTCTTTTATTTCATTGAGCAGTGGTTTGTAGTTCTCCTTGAAGAGGTCCTTCACATTCCTTGTAAGTTGGATTTCTAGGTATTTTATCCTCTTTGAAGCAATTGCAAATGGTAGTTCACTCATGATTTGGCTCTCTGTTTGTCTGTTACTGGTGTATAAGAATGCTTGTGATTTTTGTACATTGATTTTGTATCCTGAGACTTTGCTGAAGTTGCTTATCAGCTTAAGGAGATTTTGGGCTGAGACAATGGGGTTTTCTAGATATACAATCATGTCATCTGCAAACAGGGACAATTTGACTTCCTCTTTTCCT
>NW_026652277.1:36416204-36575910 GCF_009828535.3 Hylobates moloch
TGGGAATTGAACAATGAGAACACATGGACACAGGAAGGGGAACATCACACTCCGGGGACTGTTGTGGGTTGAGGGGAGGAGGGAGGGACAGCATTAGGAGATATTCCTAATGCTAAATGACGAGTTAATGGGTGCAGCACACCAACATGGCACATGGATACATATGTAACAAACCTGCACATTGTGCACATGTACCCTAAAACTTAAAGTATAATAATAACAAAAAAAAATTTTTTAAAAAGTCATTGCAGAAATTTTATTATTTAAAATAACCTGGTGAAAATATCCTGTTTTAATTGGTATGAAAAAATGCTTCAAAGTCTATCTCACTAGTTCAGATAAATTTTACATATTATTTTAAAGGACAGATACATTTTTTATATTGTGTTGTTAACACATAAACATTTGGGCAAAGTTTTAGCTTATACTCATTTGCTCTTTGAATTTTTCCCACCAAAATGATAAGAAGGAATAGCAAGATTTCACTGCACCTAAGCAATAGCTTCTGGGGAGAGGCTCAAGTTGGACATTCATGAATAAAAATCTCTATTCAGAGAAATGTTTACCTTTTAAGATTATCAAACTGAAAATAATCTGAAGATAATAACAATTTTTTTTTGTAATGCCACCAAAATTTTCTCTTGAAACGTCAAATCTAGTTATGGAATACTCATTAGTAAAATCATTCAGTGGTATCTTGTGATAAGTAGGGTGAAGCTCGGTATTCTGATCGTGATATAAAACACTGTCTTTCCAGTTCACATCTCAGACCACATCTTGGATAATGCTTGATTTCTATCTCTAAACTAACTAAAGTTTGAGTGATTCTCAAACTTTAGTGCATGTCCGAATCACTTGGAGAGCTTGTTCAAACACAGATTTCTAGGCCTACTAAGTAGGAATGAGATGTGGTTTAGTAGTATTTCTAACAATTTCTCAGGATGCTGATGGTGCTGGCCCAGGAGTTTAAGACTAGCCTAGACAACATAGTGAGACCTTGTCTCTACATTTTTTTTTTAATTCACCAGGCATGATGGTAAACACCTGTAATCCCAGGGACTTTGGAGGCTAAGGTGGAAAGATTGCTTAAACCCAGGAGTTCAAGATTGCAGTGGGCTATGATTGCACCACGACACTCCAGCATGGGTGACAAGGTGAGACCTTGTCTCTGAAAAAAAGAAAAAGAAAAAAGAGAATTGTTCTATTGTTCCAGCTACTTGTATTTCCTGACCAACTCAACTGCATCATGTTTGTTGTCTCTCTAATTATTGCTTATGCCACTTTCTCTACCCAGAAGAAATACATTTTGTCTTCCACATGCCTAACTCTGAATTGTTATTCAAAACAGAACTCAAGAAAACCTTTTCCTTTTTCTTACTTTCTTTACTCCTTTGTCCTTTAGGCTGGGTTAGAAGCCTCTCTTCTGTGCTCTCATAGAATCCTGTGCATGTATCCATTATTTTACATAGCACGATGTGTGGTAATTGCTTGTTTTGTAACCTTTCCACGAGGTTGTGAATGTCTTGAGGGCAGAGACCATGTATAGTTAATATTTGCATCCCTAAAATCATTATGATATGGGGCATTCCAAAAAATATACATTGATTTGAAATGCTCTCTTGTGCTTCTTCTACATACAAACTTTAAAAAATGATCAAGAAATATACAGTTAGCAAGAAAGAATTGAGGGCAAAGAATACCCCAGACAAAATCAAGAGGAAGAGGATGGTAGAGATAGGTCACATTGGAGTGTCAAATAAGTGCAAAGTCAAGCTTTCTGACAGATGCTACCTAGAGGAAGGCTAGTTTAAGAGAAGGTCAAGGACAGACTAAAATTAGGAAAAGGTGATTGCTTTGTGTAGGTCTTGATATGTAGGCATAGCCTTCAATGTCAGATTCTGAAATATACCTTCTTGCTTTGAGAAATAAACTTCTTTACCAATTACAATATATTAAAATTGTTTTTTAATTACAAAAGAATTTTGTTTTATTTTAGCTCCTATTCAAGGATTTGGATACTACTGTAGTTTAACACCCTCTAAATAGTACTCACACAGCTACATGATTTCTTTTTCCTATATAGATACTACCTGTCTCATAGCTGGAGTGTTCCCAAACTTCAGAAATGCTCAAAGTATTATATTTCATTTCTGGAATAATGGAAAGATTGCAATCCCCCATTATTTATATTTTAATCTGCAGTTTTGTCATTTTACATTGGAAGGTAAAGGGGAAGTTTGCAGAAAATGCTGCAGGCAGTTCTGCATACCACATTTCTGTATGAAAAATAAAGTTCATGCAAGGTAAAAGAGACAGGGAAAAGGGTCAAGGAAATAAAAACCTTGTGAGTTATTAAGGTCAGCCATTTTCAATTTATAAGACATAGCAACAACTAGAATGTAGAAAAATAAATATTTTTATTAAGTATCCTTGAAGCTTCAGATTCAAAATACCACCAAATCTCTCTGGGGAATTTGATTGCCAGGCTGCACTTTTGTCGAAGACAATTAGGGCTCACAAGAAAGCAATGTGATGATCAATAAGACTTTATGGGTTGTACTTGCTATATAATGATATCCTGGGAAAACCTAGGGCAAACTAATGGTTCTCATGGCTGATGGAGTTCATGGGCCCTTTAGCGTCTCTCTACAACCTTTTCTGCATTTATTTCTAGTGGCCGTTTTAAAGCTGTGTGTACACACTATCCATTTAGCCCAGGAAGTCTGGGGCTCACAGAGAATCAGGCCAGTAGTCAAGGAGGACTGCTGCAGGAATGTGGAGATGAAGAATCAATGTACATCAGAAGCTTTGTTATTTGTGTCAGAGAATTAGAATGTACCACTGGCTCTTGAGGCTGAAGGTATTTATGCACATGGGTAAGGATATGTTCTTAGTTGTGCCCCATCTACACTCACAAACCCTTAAGAAGGGGCTGGCTGTTCCTTTCCAGTACCTTTTTCAAGCTGAGAAAACAAAGATGAAGATTAGGCAATGAGTGTGTGTGTTGGGGATGGAGGGGGAGTTGAGAGAGTTTGGGAAAATTGGGAGGAGCACACAAAGAGAAAGCAAAATATCATAACAAGAAAAAATAAGGTCTTTTAGCTTCGATAAGCCTTCAGAGAGGAGATGCTCTGTGCTGCTCATCATTAAAATGTTACTATATCAATAATTTGAAAAAAATCGCAACTTTATATTTTTAAGCTAAGTTCTATTTTTATTGAACAAACCTACCATTTTTAATCAGCTGCTAACATTTGAATTTAATATTCTACACTATGATTTGAAACTAGCCTCAATTCGTTCAGCTAAAATGAATCAAAGGAAAGAGGAAAAAAGCATGCTTAAAAGGATTAAATTACTGTAACTGAAAAAGAACATTAGGACTGAAAATGTCAAGGAATGGGTTGGAATTTTTTAAATTTGTCATATTAAAACACTCTGTTTTTAGCCATATACATCATTCTGTATGTATATTATAGGCTGGTTATTCTTAGTATTGTTCCTACTTTTTTTTTTTTTGCATCAGCAGGCTATTAGAAGGACTGCTCTGAAAATATACTTGAGTGCTTTTTTTGGTAATGGAGATCAATATAATTTTTGAATCAAATTGCATAATGTTCCTCATGAGCTATGAGACAAAGAGGTAAGAAAGAGGGAGAAAAGAATTATATGTCAAAATATAGTGAGGACAAATTCATGCAAAACTCAAAAGGAGATTTTTTTTTCTTTAAGTCTTAATTCTAGAAAATTCCAAGTATTATCATTCACTTCAACCTTTGAGAGGGTATCTGTCTTACTCTTCATTTGCGCTGAATTTGTCCTAATGCCTTTGCCAGTAACAGACAGATAGATTGATGGCATCGTCACTAACTTCAGTTCAGGAGTTGGTCCAAGAGATCCCACATCCCATTAATGACTAAAAATTAGGGTCAACCTTTAAAAGCAAAAGCCATGTCTCCATATTCTTTTGTTTTATTTCTTCCCTTAAGGTCAGAAAGTTTGACTCTCTTCTATACCCCTTAACAACTCCTTCAAAAATTCTTTTCTGCTGATTGACAAGAGATGGTGACATAAGATAAATTATCTGTTTTGGTTTTCTGTCTTTTTTTTTTTCTTTTTGTTCTATATTCACTGATCTTTTCTCTGCAGTTTTCACTTGTCTCATCTTTTTGCCATAATTGTTTAATGCCTCAATTTAGTTACACTTTTCATACTGTGCTCGAAAGATGACATGACTCATCTTGAAAAAGCAGCAATTATTGTGCAGGACACAGTTGCATAGTCTGGAACAATTTCAGAAAAATAAAATCAAATGAAAATATTTATGAGCACATATAATAAATAGGAAAGGCACTGCGGTGGGTGCATTTGAGGATACCAAGAAATATAAGCATTTCCTGCTCTTAAAATGCTTAAATCTATCCATTTGGGAACTCAAGCCATAATTACAAAACTTAAATATCAGAAATAGATTTAAATGGAAGTGAATGCACCATTAGGATAGGAAGCAACCCGAAGTAAGTGATTAATTACTAAAAATGTGGTGAGCACATTAGGCATTCAGAGGACAGAAATATCACTTCATTTTGGGATGGTGAGAGAAAGACTCATGATTTAGTAGTCTGATATCATAGAACAGATTTGGGTAGGCTGTGGTGGTAAGCCTTAGAGAGTGAAGGCCAATGAGGGGGTTAGCAGAAATACTGTAAGATTATTCAAGCAAGACACATGGTAAGGGAAAATCTCCAGAAGGAGGTAATAATTGAAGTTTTGTGGATAGTGAACATTCAGTTTTGGAGAGAGAAGAAAAGTTACATACCAACATATCAAGAATCTGGGAACTATCTCCCAGCCAATGGGGAGTCAGAGGCATGGTTTCTGACCAAGAAAGTGACATGATCACAGCAGTGTTTTCTGAAGATTAATCGGATATCATTATGTGTTGGACTACTTGGAATAATAAGGCTGCTCACTGAATTAGAAAAAAAGGATACTGAAGGAGGCAGGGACATGTGTTTGGTATTAGGGCTTTGTAAAAGCACTTAATGCACCAGAGATTCTCCTGAGGGGCTGAGAAGGAAGAACATTCCTTCCCTCTTTATACCATGGTAAGCTTCTGCAACTTACGAAATACTCGAGTATGTATGAAAACAAAAATAGTTAAGATCTGCTGAGTTAAAGAGTGATATCTTCATATCATAATTCATTTATATTTAACTTTTAACAAGTGGAGACTAAGGGACAGCACAACCAATAACCCATTCCCATCCACACCTCACTCCCTACATAAACACACACATACACAACATTGAACCCCTAGTTCAAGATGTCAAGAAGAGGTGATGTTGTTTTAACTCCCTTCCCAAAGAAATCTGAAAATAGGAACGAATAGTCAAGAATGATTGAAACAAGGGGAGATGTCTTTCACACACATGCCAGAAACTTACAGCACTCTTTACAAGAAAAAGAAAAGAACAAGCAAAAGTGCATGAGGAGGCTCATTACATTGAGCGTAACTACACATAAAGTAACAATTTATTCCAGCTAAAACCAATAGTTCAACAGACTCCAAGGAGTTGGAGCTGGATCTAAGACATGGCATGGTTGAGTCTGTGGTGCAGAAGCCTACGTGTGGCAGCCACAACACACAGTTGGCAAAGATTACCCATTGAGTAAGAGGCTGGGAGAAGAGGAACAGCATTAAGTGCTGCTGTGACTTTCCCCTAATGCGGAAATTGAGTCAGATCAATCCTTTCCCACAATGGCTGTCTCATTACTACGAGCAATGGGATATCTGCGCAATGTTGACTAAATGACTGTGTGCTAAACATTTTTTCAGGCCTTGGCCTTAACAGGGAAATGCAAAACTAGTCACAGCTCTTGCTCTTCTGAAACTTATAATCCAGAAGAAGAAATTATAATACATTAATCACACAAATAAGTGTGTAATTTAAAAGTACTATAAGCAGTATGAAGAAAATAAGAGACATCCCTGACAGTGTGTGTATATGTGTACACATGCATCATGAGGAAATGATATGTTTAGAAAACATCCCTGAAAAATACGCATTTTCGTTCAGATATAAGAATGACTAGGTATTAACTAGGTAAATGAAACTGAAGATGAGACATCTGGGGAAAAGGGAAAAGCATGTGCTAAGGCACATAGGGAGGAGAATTGAAGACTTGAGAGTGCAAAAAGACTGCAGATTTGGCTAGAAAAGCACGTGAGGGCAAAAACGTGGCATGGGAGGAAGCCACGATGGTGGGCATAGTGAACAGGAAGTTAACAAGATGGGCACTGACTACAGTAAGACCTCAAAAGATTTTATATTTACCCTATGCTGTGTTCTGAATATTTGTGTCCCTCTGAAATTTACATGTTGAAATTTTAACCTTCAAGGTGATGATATTAAGAGGTGGGGCTTTGGGAAGGTGATTAAGTCATTAGGTTAGAACCCTTATGAATGCGATTAGTGCCTCCATAAAAGAGACCCCAGACAGCTTCTTTGCCCCTTCCACTACGTGAGGACACAGCATAAAGATGACTGTATATATAACAGGAAGCAGGCCCTCACAAACACAGCATCTGCTGGTACTTTGGCCTAAAAATCCCCAGCCTCAAGAAACATGAGAAATAAATTTCTGTTGTTTATAAGCCACCTAGTCTATGGCAGTTTGTTTATAAGCCACCCAGTCTATAGGAGGCTGAACTGAATGAGATACCTAAGAAATTGGTAGCCAGTAAAGGATTTTAAAGCGGGGGACATTTTGAAGTAATTGCTCTGACTAGGGTTTGGGTAATAGACTAGAGGCAGGCAAGTGTGCTTGCAGGACTGTCATTCAAGAAGCCACTGCAGAAGTCGAGGTGAGCGATGACATGCTGCTGGAGATACAAAGATGAGCTCAGAAGCTACTTAAGAGAAATATTCAACATTGCTAATTGATGGATTATATATTGGAGGTAATATAAAAAGATATTTCAAGAGTGAATTATCAGTTCTTACTTGCACAATAGAGTTGGAGGGACGATTCACAGATGAACAACATCATGCAAGAGAAAGGACAAGGCCTTTTCAAGAAGGGGTTAGAGAAGCTTATGGCTTCAGTTTGGACTTGCTACATATGAAAGTGCCTGTGAAACAACACAGTGTTGAATAGGTCTATCAGGCATGAAGAATAAATCTAGGCTCAACATACAAAATTGAAAATTACTTATATTTTTGATGGTATACATAAACATGGGGAATATGGTGTCATTGAACCAAAGGAAAATAAAAATAGGACTAAACTCTGAAAAACTCTGGCATTTAACATTACAGATGGGAGCATGAATCTACAAAGTATATTTAGAAAAGAGATGGGAGAAAAACTAGAAGAGTGTGATGTTTCAACTCAAAGGGATACAAAATATAAAGGTAGAAGGATTTGTCAATAATGGCAACTGTGCTTAAGGAGTCCAGTAAGAGAAGGAATTAAGGATCCAGAAATCAGCCCCATGAAAATATTTTGTGACTAAAATTTAAAAATTATTATTATACAGTAACACCGATAGTTTAGTAGTACTAAGTTTAATAAATTTTATTACATGTATAGATTCATATAACTATCTCCACAATCACAAAATCAACCATTTCAATACCCCCCAAACTTCTTTATGCTCCCTCTTCGTAATTATATCCTCCTCCCAAATCCAAACCCTCATATTGATCTCTTCTCTATCACTATAGTTTTGTCACTTCCAGAATGTCACATAAATAGAATCATATAATATATAACATTTTGAAACTTGTTCCTTTCACTCAACGTAAGGCTATTGAGCTTCATCCAAATTTTTGTGTTGTTCATATCAAAATTTGTTTAATTTTATTACTGAGTAATGTTCCATTGTACAAATGTACCACAGTTTAAATGTCTATTCATCTACTGAAAGTCAGCTGGTTTGTTTCCCAGTTTTTAGTGATTATAAATAGAATTCCTATAAACATTCATGTACAGATATTTGAGTGAAAAGAAGTTTTTATTTCTCTAGAGAAATATCAACAATAGGATTACAGGGCTATATGGTAAGTATATGTATAACTGCACAAGAAGTGGCAATACTTTTCCAGAGTGGTTGTACCATTTTGCCCCCCAACAATACGTGAGAATTCTAGTTGTTCCACATCCCTGCCAGCACTTTGCAGTATGGATATCTATCTATCTATTTATCTTCTATATATCTATATAAATTGTTGTCCTTTTATGGGTATGTCATGGTCTCTTGTGAATTTAATTTGTGCTTCTCTACTGACTAATGATGCTGAAGATATCCATCTTATCAATCATCTAGATATATTCTTTATATTCTTTGGTGAAGTGTCTATTCAATTATTTTGCCCTATTTCTAATTAGAATTTTATTTTCTTAAATGTGAGTCTTGAAAGTTCTTTATACATTCAGGATGCGATTCATTATAATATATGTGATGTGCAAATATTTTCTTCCAGACTATAGCTTATCTTCTCAGTTTTGTGAAAGTATTCTTAATGGAGCAAAAGTTTTAATTTTTATGAAATTCAATTTATCTTTCAGAGAAAGAGAGTGTGTGTGTGTGCGTGTGTGTGTGTTATAATTTTGGCATCATGTGTAAGAACTTTTCACCTAAGTACAGTTCAGGAATATCTTCTCTTATGTTTTCTACTAAAAGTTTTATACTTAAGTAATTTACATGTAGGTATATGATGCATTTTTTATTAATCTTTATGTTTGATTTAAGTTGTAATTTTGTTTTTGCATATGGATTTCCAAATGTGATCTACAGTATTGTGAAAAGTAATATTTTTTTCTCCAGTAAGCCATGAAAATAAAGTACCAATGTAGTCATAAAATGCTTATAACAGATTTCAATCCCTTAGATTTTCCCTCATAAAATAGCAACATATACTATATTATGCAATACTTCATTTAGATTTGAATAAATTTTATAATTATTGATATGTTTCAAAGACAAACCTTTGCTTTCCTTTGCTTTATTTGGACTAGTTCTTATACATTGAATATATATAAATATTATTTAGTGTATGGGTAATATATCAAGAAAAAAACTAAAATGAGGCAATAACTAGAAAGATTCCAAATTGTTCTATACCTAGGATAAACCAACAATGGTACATACCTACAATGGAATACTATTTAGCACTAAAAAGGAACAAACTACTATTGATCCATGCAACAATATAGGTAAATCCCAATTACATTATGCTAAGTGAAAGAAGTCAGAACCAAAATGCTACACGCTTTATGACTTCATTTAAAGTTTATTCTATATAAGGTGAAACTCTAGAGGTGGATTATAAATCAGCGGTTGACAAGAGTTCGTGGTTAGGGGAGGGTTTGGCTCCAAAGGGGTAGCACAAGGAAATTCGCAAGGATGGGATGGTATAAATCTGTATCGCATCTTGGCTGTGTTAATGGTTTCATAACTCTATGCATTAGTCAAAACATTAGTCTTTTTAAAGTAAAGGCAAAAGGAGTAAATTTTACTATGTCCAAATTAAAAATACACTTTAATAAAATAAGCATCTGTGTATTTTCTCTCACATTTGAAAAATAGAATGTTTTTAATGTATTGGAAGAACTCTATAGACTCCCCACATCCCATAGTTAAACACTATCCTGTGTTCTGAAATTATGATTCCCTTGCTTTTCCTCAGTGTTTCTCCTTATATGAGTATGTTCTTAAACAATATAGAGGAAGGCAGACCAAGACGGCTGAATAGACACTTTCACCAATCATCCTTCTTGCAGGAACACCTATTTAACCACTATATACGTTTAAAAAGCATTTTCTTAAAAGGCAAAAATCAGGTGAACAATCACAGTACCTGGTTTTAACTTCATATCACTAAAAGAAAGATTGAAGAGAGTAGGAAACACAGTCTTGAATTGGTGATGCCACCCCTCTTTCATCCCCCTGGCAGCAGCTGCATAGCACAGAGAATCTGTGTGCTTGGGGAGAGAGACCACAGCAACTGTGGGATCCTGCATTGAACTCAGTGCTGCTCTGTCATACTGGAAAGCAAAACTGGGCTAAACTCACTTAACACCCATGTACTAGGGGGCATTTAGACCAGCCCTAGCCAGAGAGGAACCACCCACGCCAGTGGTCAGCCTTGCCACCATGGGCTAATATGCTCTGGGGTTCTAAATAAACTTGAAAGCAGTGGCTATTTGAAAACAATCCTATGGTTTTTATCCTTTATTCTATTGATATGCTGTATCCCATTGATTGATTTGCATATGTTGAACCATCCTTGCATCACAGTAATAAATAACAGTCATGATGAATCACCTTTTTAATGTATTTTTTAATTCAGTTTCTTAGTATTTTGTTGAGGTTTTTTGCACCAATATTCATTGGAGATATTGGCCTGTAGTTTTCTTTTTTCTTTTTTTTTTTTTTTTTTTTTGATGTGTCTTTGTCTGGTGTTGGTATCAGGGTAATATTGACCTCATAGAATGAGCTTGGAAGTATTACCTCCTTCTCTATTTTTTGGAATAGTTTGAGTAGGATTGGTATTAGTTCTTCTTTAAATGTTTGGTAGAATTCAGCAGTGAAGTCATCACATCCCCAACTTTTCTTTACTGGGAAACTTTTTCTTACAGCTTTGATCTCATTACTTCTAATTGGTCTGTTCACGTTTTGGATTTCTTCCTGGTTCTATCTTGGTAAGTTGTATGTGTCCGGAAATTTGTACATTTCTTCTAGATTTTCCAATTTATTGGCATATAGTTGGTCATAGTATCCACTAATGATTGTTTGAATTTCTGCACTGTCAATTATAATCTCTCCTTTTTCATCTCTGACTTTTTTATTTGAATCATTTCTCCTTTTTTCCTAATTAGTCTGGCTAAAGTTTTGTCAATTTTGTTTATCTTTTCAAACAACCAACTTTTTGTTTCATTCATCTTTTGTTTTGTGTTCTTTACTTTTTTTTCACTTATTTCTGCCCTGATTTTGTTATTTGTTTTTGTGTGCTAATTTTAGGTTTGATGTGCTCTTGCTTTTCTAGTTTTTCAAGGTGCACATTAGATTGAATCAATGGTTGCTCATCCTTTATTTGCATATAACATGCATATATCCTCCCATGTACTTTATATCATCTCTAGATTACCTATAATATTGAATAAAATGTTAATGCCATGTAAACAGTTATTTTCTGTATTGTTTTAAAATTTGCATTACTTTTATTGTTGTATCATTATTTTTTATTGTTTTTGTTTTTCAGAATACTTTTTTATCTATGGTTGGTTGAGCCTAAAGTTGTGGAACTCACAGATATGCAGGGCCAACTGTATTTTGGTAGATTTTTAGTATAAAGCACATTCATATGCCAAGGGGAGAAGTTATGAATACTGTCTGAAGCTCACGCCTCATTATAATAACCTCCTAAAAGACATTTCTTCCCCCCCTTGCCTCGATATTCTCTCTACTGATTATACTGAAGCCAGAGTTATTTTTCTGTAACCTGGTATTGTTCGTGTCATTAACCTGACTAAAAACCTTTAATAGTGGCCCTTAGGGTTAAGTTTAAAATTTTTTAACAAGATTTACAGGGTCCTTCAAGACTGGCTTTTCTTCCTCTTATCAGCCTTATCTCTGTCAGAACCCACTCACACTCTTCATTCCAGCCATTCTTTGAGATTCTAAACAATATTCCCCAGTATCATGTTCTGTTCTTTGCTTTGAGGCCATAGCTGTGAGCTGGAATTACATATTAATGTACTAGAGATGGATGACACTGTGGTCTGACCCACCTCTTTGTACAGTTTACTCTGTCCTTTCAACCTGATCCCTGAAATACCACTTTGGTTTCATAAATGTATTCCCGCTGGGCCTCTAGGCCTTAAAATTTGGTGAGTTTTATAGAAGGCACTTATGATGGGCTGGGCAATTTTACTAGAATCACTTGATCTATCATCACCAGATGCCTCACTCCTACTTAGGCACAATAACATGCCAGGCACCTCTTTTGAAAGAATACCTGCTGCAGATGGGATGGATTTGCTCTAGAACCCTGGGAGTCTGTGAATCTGTCATGGTGACTTGTCATAGGCTCAACACAAAATGTTTTTCTACACAGAAAGTCAAGTACCATGGATTCTGATGGGTGCTATGGCCTAAGTCACAGTGCTGCTTGTACCTTTTCCTGAAAAAGTTAAAGTACCTGGCGTATTCAATTGGAAGACAAGACTGCCCTAATCATTCTGAACACTTTATCACCTTATGCCATTCAACCAGTGGGCAAAATAAATAAATAAATACATAAAGAATGATTTGACTAGCTGGAGTAATTGTTCTCAATTATCAAGAGGAAACTGTGTTGCTACTATACAATATAGACAAGAAAAACTGTATCTGGAACCCAAAAGATTTTCTGAGGGTTGAGATTGTGTTTAATGCTTAAATGTCAGCTGAGGTTCTGGCAGAGAGGAAAGTAAATGTGTTATGGGGAGCAGAAAAATGAAGCCATAAATATTATAGCTTTGTGATCAATTACAGAAATGAAGACTATGTTTGCATATTTTTCTTTGCTTGTTGCATGTGTTTAATTCTATTAACTAGCCATGTTCCTTTTTCTCTCTTTACGTTTTTATTTTATACATAAGTTGTAGGAGAATAACTTTGACATTTAGTCTTAGATAACAGAAGTTTCAGGAATTTTGTGATGAAACAGGATAATGGTTACACTGACTGTGGAACTTAGTATCTGGGGAAATGGCTAAAACAATTTCATTCCTAAGGAGAGCCATATCTTCTTGTTAGGTGGAAAGATAAAGTTGTTTCTTTATGTTGTATGATAAAGTTGTCATACAGAAGTTCAAATATATATAGCAGGGCACATACAAAATTACCTAAAAGAGGTGTCTCTTTCACTTACTAATGTATTCCTTCGCAGCTCCTAATCTACTCTTTGTTATCTACACCTACAAGGCAATAATGGGGATTGTGCTTGTAAGCATTTCCTTTTCCTTCAAGCACAATTTTTTTTTTTTTTTCTATTCTTTTCTCTTTTTTTTTTTGAGACGGAGTCTCCCTCTGTTGCCAGGCTGGAGTGCAGTGCCGCGATCTTGGCTCACTGCAACCTCCGCCTCCCGGGTTCAAGTGATTTTCCTGCCTCAGCCTCCTGAGTAGCTGGGTCAATAGGTGCATGCCACCACGCCCAGCTAATTTTTGTATTTTTAGTAGAGATGGGGTTTCACCATGTTGGCCAGGATGATCTCGATCTCTTGACCTCATGGTCCACCCACCTCAGCCTCCCAAAGTGCTGGGATTATAGGCATGAGCGACCGTGCCCAGCCTCCTGCAAGTACAACTTTAAACTTTGATAGTAAAGAGTTCAAGAAGGACATTGCAAGAGAAAAAGGTATTTCTTTCTGGTCATGAGGTCCTTTCTTTTACTTCTTTTTTCTCCTATTGCATTCGCTATAGAAGCATGGGGCTGGGGGGAGGAATATCAAGTGATATTCTGCCCCAGCTGGGTACCCAGAGTGTGCAGTCCCTCAGTGAGACTGAGTCCCTAACCCCAGCAGATTGGTGACCAACTCATGGTGGCCCATTCATGCAGACAGTATACAACACAGACTTTGTGCTATCCTGCCCAAGAACAGGGTGTGACTCCTTCTACACATTACTCTACCAGCCCCTATATATTTGCACTCTGGAAAGTTAATTTCTGCTTGACAATCCCTGCCACAGTTTCCTGCACACCCGTACCCCTCATAGCTGTGCCAGTCTCAGCCAACTTGTTCTCCTGAAACCTATTTCTTATTGCCAGTTTGTTCCATGGTTCCCTTTTTGCTACCTTCGTCCATATACCATCTAAGGTATTTACTGTTTAATCCATGACTGAAAAAACACAGGCCTGGGACAACCCAGTGAAGTTCTGCACCATCCAGTTGGAGGCCAAAGTTGTGGAACTCACAGATATGCAGTACTAAGGTCTGAATCCTAGCTTTGGAAGGGGGCTCCCTTTCAAATTTGCTCATTCCTTGGTTGTGCTCTTTTCAGCTTTAGGACATTATTTGGAATTCTCTTGACCCTTTATATTTGCTCCCTAGTCATAGTTAATCATTTTTATATTAAACTTTCTCTGTTCAAATTGTGACTTCTATCTCCTAATATAGCTCTACTGTTACAGATTCAACTGAATTTGAAAAATATATATATGCAGTATTATAAATACAGTGCTCTACCATGCTCTTTTGCAATATACAATATCCTAGGAGGACAGAAGATTGTATAACACAGGGAAAGTAAGTAAGGCAGATGTGAAGGAAACTCAGAGAGTTAATACCATAGAAAATGTGAGTGGAAAAATTAGCTCCAGCAAAATACAATGGGATTTAGTCTTTGACATTTCCTCTTATACTCAATATTCAAGTCATTATCCGTTCCCATCAATTCTTTATCCAAACTATATTTTGAATCCTTTTTTCTTCTTTCCATCTCTGCTACCCTTTGAAACCAATCAGGTATCATCTTTCTTTTTCATGCCAATTAAGCCTTCTAACCAATCAAACCAGTTCCCTCTTGCACTCATCCAAACTGTTCTTTACATAGGAAATTATTTAGTTTTCTTCATAGCATATTATAAACATTAAAATAATTTTATTGAAATTTTTATTTTCTTATATGTTGTTTTGTTATTGCTGTTTCATTTTTAGTTTCTAAACTATATAAAGGATTGAGTCAGTTTTGTTCATCCTATCTGTAGCTCTGCCAGAATGTTGGCATATATGGTATAGATAAAATACATATTTGGTAAATGGGTGAATGGATGACAGGGAATTAGAGGTCTATTTTTGATGGGTTCTTTGTATTGATGTGTAAATCTTCTGAATATTTTAATGCATTGAAAATGAAAAGGAACCATCCCTATAACATTGGTGCCTACAGAGTAATAGGACAAGATGCCATATACTAGAATAATTTTTGGACAAGACAATACAATGAGTATTACTGTTTGAGGGAATAAAATTGTATGGCAGTTTAAAGAAAGATAAATTATTAAGAAAGTTTCAAAATTAGAAAAAGATATTTCAAGTAGAAATTGTAAGAATGGGTAGAATGCAAGAAGGTAAGGAATCTATGCAGAGAATGGGATTAGAAAAGATGAGGGATGCAAAAAATTAAGGGTACATCTTAGGAAGGGTAGGTCTAAATGAGCTGACTATAGGTTATATTAGGAATGAAACATGTAGGTTTCAAAAAATAGGCAAAGGAGGATTAGAGAGGGAAGTATATAGCAATTTTAGTTGACATATGTCATTCTTTGTGGTATCTAGCTACTGAACCTTTTCCTGTGTGTGTGAAATCCACCAACTTTTGAAGCAAAGCACACATCCAACTTTAGAAGCAGAAATTGCTAGATAATTGCTTTCTATGTTTGTCTTTTACACTGAGTTCAGGCAGAGGATATAGGGCAATCAGATAAGCACATTCAAACTTTTGAATCTGAAGGGAATGACCAACTAGATAGATATGGTTGCAATGGGGTCAGCTAAACTTATTTTCTAAAGTTGTCTATGGGTATAGCTTTATTAAAAGCATCCACTTTTTAAGTATTGATGATAGCAGGGAAACATACTTAATATCTGTAATGAATCAGTTTAGCAGCATAATTTTGAATATTTTCTCCAAAAGGCATGATAAATGCGATAAATCAGTTTAGCAGCATAATTTTGAATATTTTTCTCCAAAAGGCATGACTTCTAGATATGTTTCTCAAGCCCTGCCATAGATTGTGGGTTTCTCAATATCCTTCTAATGAAATCCATTTCTGCCAAATCATTCAGGTTTCTGGTTCCTATTACTTATACCTAAGAATCTATTACTTGTACCTAAGAACCTTGACTGGTATACTAGACTAAGAGGTTCAAATTTTGTACAGTTGAAATCAACAATAATTGAAATAATTTTAACTGGAAAGTATGTGGATTAGAGATGTGAATTAGAAAGATTAACCTAGAAGCAATTTGTAATCATCACAGAAGCCAAGAAAGTCTTGAGGTAGTAAGACAAGAATATGATAGAAGGCAAAACGTATAGTCAGTTCACAGAAAAAGCAATGCAAATTACTTATAAGCATATGAATAGATGTTCAATCTTATTTACAAAAAACAAAATTCAAATTAAAACAATAAGGGAACACAATGGAAAATATTAAGGAATGATAACATAAAAGTTAGGAGAATGTGGGGAAATAGCATCTTCATACAATACTAGTTAACAAATACCTTGCTTTAGCTAATTTGGAGATAACTTAGAAATCTATTTGTGCACATGCATGTTTTTTTGAACAATACACGTAAAACCATGATATAAAGAAAATGGGCTATTTGTGGTGGAAGAGAACTTTAAATTTAATTGTAATTTATTTGTATTATGAGTAAAAATTATTTTGATAACCAAAGAAATAAGAGAAAAATGTTGAGGCCATAACTGAACAGAAGAACACCTTGAATAGGAAAAACAAAGAATTTTTAGAAAATGACAATATCAAGATACAACTCAGAGAGAAAATTACTCTAGAAAATGATTGGATATATGAATTAAAGAATAGAAGTAAAATGATTTTTAGGCATGTAGAGCCCAGGTGATTGGAAAAAATAGGATTGTCATAAACAGGAGAAATTAGAAAAAGAAATGTATTGTAATTGATAAAATGAATATTGTTTAGAATGTGCTATGTTCAAGGGATCTATTAGAATGTTCAGCTAGATATCCCAATGGACCACTGTAGGTTGTAGACTAGATAAGTCAAGAGATATCATGGTTCAGATTTAGGAAGTACCCAGAAAGTAGGTGTGATTGTATCTGTGGGATTACCAAAGAAGAGAGACCAAATAAGAAAAGAAGTGTGACTTCTGAACCTAGGGACAGTGGAAAAACAGGAAGAGTCAGTAAAGAAATGGGCAGGAGCAGCTTGTGTGTAAAGAAGCAGAATACAATACCTTTATTGGTCACAGGGATGATAGTTTTAAAAAGACAGTCAGCTGTGTGGATAGTTACAGAGAACAGATAAAGTTTCCTATTGAGAAAAGGCCACTTGATTTTGTGATTGGATGGCTATCTTTCAGTTAAGCTGTGGTAGACACCTGATTGCAAACAATCTCAATGTACAAGTCAATGAAACTAGCAAGAAACACTTTTGTGAGAGGTTAGTCACAAAAAGAAAAGGAGAGAGAAAGGAAGGTAACTCAAGGATTATGAGCATTAAAATAAAACTCCCCAAAGACTAAATGGCCTATCTCTTGTGCATGTGTTAGATATGGTGCTCTGCATTCAAATGTTAGTCTGTTTTTGGCAATAAGTAAACACACAGAAAGCCATGTGGAAGACAGATTTTAATAGATGGGAAATAGTACTACTTGTTGTTTGCTTAACTGAATCGCTGTACTCTAAAATTCTAAATCTCGAGATGCTTGAGAGTAGTCCTGAGTGACACAGGTTAGATGCTTCTTCCACTTTGAGTCAACCACAAACCAAAGAGCGGTAGACAGTTGGACATTCCAGTGAGAGTCCTCAGCAGTGAAATATTAAATCTAAAGTATAAATCCTCATTTTCTCTTTGTAATATGTGTACCCTTACTGGAGCTGTGGTTATGTCTTCTAGCTTGCTCTCAGTTGTGCTACAATAAATTAAGAGAAGGGTTCTGTGTTTTCCTTTGGTTGAAATATTGGCAGAGGAGCATTACTCTGCTGAGTTCTGCATCTTGGGCAAGTACTATAGTTTAACTCCATACCTGCCCTTGCCTCCAGTCAATTGGCCCAGCAGCGATTAATATCTAAGATACTTCCAAAAGAGAAAGTGATACAGGAGGTAGAAAGAAACTATATAGGCAGAAAGTGAGGGCAAAGAGTCCTCAGCAGAACTTCCCTTCTAAAAAAAGCAGCCCAAGAAATCACTTATTTTCTAACAGAAAGCAGCCTGGAAGATCAGGCTGCAAACATAGATAAGGAGGTCTGTAACAAAGAGCTGTTCTCTTTCTTTCTCCTATTAAATTTCTGCTCTAAACCTCACCCTTGGTGTGTCCGCATCCTTGATTTCCTTGACCGTGAGACCAAGAACTCTGGGTGTCACTCCAAACAATGAGGATGCTTCAAAAGGACTCTTAGAAACAAGGGTTGAGGCCGGGCATGGTGGCTCAAGTCTGTAATCCTAGCACTTTGGGAGGCCGAGGCAGTGAGATCCCCTGAGGTCGGGAGTTCAAGGCCAACCTGACCAAGAAGACGAAACCCCATCTCTACTAAAAATAAAAAAAATAAAATAAAAATAGCCAGGCATAGTGGTGGGTGCCTGTAATCCCAGCTACTTGGGAGGCTGAGGAAGGAGAACTGCTTGAATGTGGGAGGCAGAGGTTGTAGTGAGCTGAGATTGCGTGACTACACTCCAGCCTGGGTGAATAGAGCGAGACTCCATCTCATAAAAAAAGAAAAGAAAAAGAAAAGAAAAGAAATAAGGGTTGAGACTCTGAAGCCTAAAAACCTCTCCTCCATATGAAAAATCCTCCCACTATTGCCTTGGAATACTTGAATTTGTTGTCTTTTATATTCTTGACTGGTACCTACAGAATTGTAAAAAATCTGAGAAATTTTATGAGTGTAGGGAGATGTAATGTGTTTATTGACAACTAAAGAAACCACTAGAAAAACACTGGAGGGGATATGCTGAATTTAAGAAGACAGTAAGCTTTTATTTTTAGGTGAGAAAATTTTTCTGTAATTTTTATTTCCAAACAGGTAAGATAATATTTTTAACTATGTTTAACCATTTTGAAGACATCAAAAGACAGTCACCTTATAATTAGAGTTATAGTATATGAAATTAACTGGTAAAGAGTTTTGTACTAAGATTTATTAAGGGTGCATTAATATTTTCTTAATTCAGTAATATATTACTTATAGAGTTTACAGATTTGATCAGCTTCATCAAACAACTGGACAATTCCTGAGAAGAAAAAGTAATCTATCAGATCAGTCAATTTTAGCCCTGTCAATCAAAAAATTGGCAATTTGCCTGAATTCTCAATGTCTCCTTTTGACATTATACAGGCATAGCCACTTTCAATAACATTTTATACTTATTCAAGAAAACGGTTTTACTACAATTTATAGTTCCTAATTCTAACCACTTCCCACAAGAATACATGAAATCAAATCAGATAAGAATAAAGAGGATTTCCTTTTTAAAAAATATTTATTTTCTAACTAATGACTCCTTGTATACAGGAAATAGCTATTTAAAATGCCATCTTTATGAATATTAATTTAATTCAGATAAAGTTTTCCCATTAGGACAAGTGAAGAGAATGCTGACTATACCATAAGAAACACTTACAAACTACTTTTTGAGGGATACCATATGTAAAGAGTGAACATTAACAAGCAGTTGGTTAACCAGTATTTTTTTCCTGTCAAAGTGATATACTTTTTATATCTCATGTATTTAGTATTCTCACGGAGTCCTTAAAATGACTGCAGCAAGAAGGCTTTGAATGCTAATTTACCAAAGACAGGAATACACATTTATATCTACAGCACTTTAAAAGTACATTATCCCCCCCATACTGACACATTATAATGATGTCAAGGTCCTGAAAAAAGAGCATGGCATTAACAAGATGGAAGGCTAACTTAATGGAAGTTCCATTGATAAAATGCCATCCTCACAAAGCTAGTAATTGTTCTTTAGCTATTATACTCTTAGCAAAGAAGCAATATATCAGATGCCTGCTCATCTAGACATAACTCTAAAAGATTCCGAGACACTGTAAGTTGTATATCACTAAACTGGGAACATTAAAAGCAACTAACTTATTCATTAATTATTGTGTCTTACTGACTAGGGTCAAGAATTATGACAGACAATTTAATCATTAAAAATCTCATGTGTAGTTATTTGAAAATGTTGTTTTCTTTTAAAATGAAATACATTCCTAAAAAAATAAAATAAAAAAATCTACCTTCCATGCACAAATAATAACCATATAGTGTAGGACTGTAAAGTTCTTAAGATTATAATTATGTTTGTTTTATTATAAGTTGCTATTTCCTCAAATGGAGCTAAATGCAATTATGCAGTATAAAATTATAGAAGCTCATCATAATGGCAAATAAATTAGCTTCCATATGAACATGTTTCACTTCAAATTTAAAGCTTTAAAATTGAAAAAATGTAATTTTGATATTTTAATTTACATTATCTACATTACCATTATTCAGGTTCTTGTAGAACATCTTGCTGTTACTCTCCTTCCCTGGGTGGGTCACTGAGCTACTGACGCTAGCTTTCATGCTATCATTTGTTCCAAAAAAACTTGTCCATGGTTATTTTATTCAGTGACAAAGAACTATATATTGTAGAATCCTAGAAACTAAGATTTGCTCAATATGGCAAAATGTCTCTATGTTCCCTGTGTCCCCCTACACACACCCTAAATTTAGAATTCACTGCTGAGTATCCCATAGTAGATTGTATGATTTCTGAGAATTTACAGTCATTCACCATATAACAAGTCATTCCGTCAAGGAAGGGAGAAAGGAAAGAATCATAAAATGATCAAATTTACTTGAACCTCTTGGACCAATGAGCTCTTCTTTAGCCACTTTACTAGTATTTATTCATTTCATAACTATTGTTCAAACTTCTATATAACACAGTAGGAGAGGCACAAATGCAATTTGTCTTAGATTGTTTATCTGATAAGTGAACCCTAAGTCAAAGGTCTAAGGAAAATAAACTGTGGGGAGCAGAAAGGAAGGGAAAGAACCAAGCAAAGCTGCAATTTCAGGTGAAGAAGCAGCCTCAGCCTGTCCCTACTGCTGGAGGCTCTGGAGTGGTTACTTTTCAGACATGGGAACTGGTATTTCCTCCCTTCTTCTCCCAAGAGCCACTTAGTCACTGGCTTCTGGCCTGGCTACATCTGGGGAAGGTAGAGTCCCAGGCATTTGCAAGAGAATCATGGCAACTTCAAACACCCAAGACATTTTCTGAAGGTCTCAGAAACACACATAGACACAGGGGATCATTCCCATAGCTCTGCTAAAGGAATATCTTTAGGTATCAGGAGGAGGCACACATGGTGTCAGCTATATGATTCTAATAAGAAACAATACTTCTCCTAAGAGGATTTTATAGTGGGTTTAAATTTGAGGAGTAAGCCAAAACATAAAAAGCTCTTTTTTGTTTGTTTGTTTGTTTGTAGTTAGGACTACTGCTGAACTAATACAAGCTGATCCCACAAAAGGCAAGCCTATACCTAGTGGCTTACAAATGGATGATATTTGGCCTGTGGCAAACTCTGTTTCATACTTGCTAACACTTGTCCTTAACATTACCCAAATATATTTTCCTTTTTTAAGATTTCTCCATAAATGTATATGGATAAGAGCCATTTTGGAACCATATATGCAAAACCCATATGGCTAAAGGCTGCTAAAAGCCTTGAAGATTATCCTGAGAAGTTCTGCAGTTAGTTTTATATTCACTGCACTCAGTGTTATTTTTGTAATTATAAAATTAAGGGAGAGTAAATGGAAACAGATAAAAGGCATTATGACTACCTCTTAATTAGTATGCTTTAAATGAATTTGAATCTTTGCAATTAGATCCCAAGTTATTTCAGTTATTTCATGGGAAATAAATGACAAAAGAAGAAATCTTCTCTGATATTTGAGGATTTTTTTTTCAAAAGCTGTTCAAATAGACGTTTTATCCAACTATCTAAGCACCCATCTGCTGGACATATAATAACTGAGATTATACGCAACCACAGCAGAGATCCACTGTAAGACATTAAGTTATTTATTAGTCTCTATATCTTGACTTCTGTCCTGATTACATTAAAATACTACAGTGTAAAAAGCACTTTAATAAAAGCTTGGTGGTATTTGTACTCAGGCCAAACAATTCTCTTAAGACCATAAAGTCTTTAAAGAAACAGTTTGAGGAACTGGGAAAGAACATTTTGAGGAACTGGGAAAGTTTATTTTTCTCTTACATATGGAAATATAGAAGAGGTTAAGGGTGACATTAGTATACACAAAACATGCCCTCATTTTTAGAATAATGAAGCTTAATTATGATAAAGAAATTTCTATGTTGAAATATTTGAATATCTAGAAAGTTATTTACCCTATGGAATTTTCTTTTGTAGTTTTAAAATAAAGTACCGGTGGAATTCAGGTTTAGTCACTATTAATGCATGTGTTTACAGCTAGCTATCAGAAAGCAAGAGTTTTCTTACAAAGATGAGTGGCAAGACAGTTTGAGTATTGAGTATTGTAGGGTAAATGCACCCGATAGCAATAATGTAAGCATACCTTTAGAATGATCTTGTATGGCAGATGCACTTGAACATGTGTTCTGAGATACGGAATCCTGGAATGGCCAACCCATAGATTCATTCCTTGTCTATGAGGAACATCTGAGCCCCTGTCCTGTCCTATGGAACATGGGTTGTACAGAGGATTGAGTTTCTGAGTTTTGGATTAAATTAAGGTTGCCAAGCAGAGGAAGAGGTTAGGGGGAAGATGTTAAGTGAAAATGCTATATAAACTGCATGATGATTGCAAGTGGTTGTGGTTCTCCTGCCCAGCTCGCCACTGGACTGTAGGAAGGCAGTCATGTTGTCCAGTCTGCCACCACCGAACTGTTTCTGTACATAAGGGGTTTTCCTGTCCAGCCTACCGACACTAGTCTCTCTCTCCTGTATGTACACCCCTTACAAAACCCCACGTCTTGTTTGCTGGCTCTGGATCTCTTCTTTGGCCTCTTGTACTTCTTGAACCCAGTGCCTTCCCTATTGAGGTTAATAGGGGTTCAGCACAACAAATATATATATCATTTTTACATATACTAGCAATATATTAAAAAGGTGGATTAAATTGATCCCTCAGGCGGTTCTCATCATTAACACAGTGAATGACGATGTCTGGGAAAAGCAACCTACAGTCACCCTATAATGTTTATTTCATTTCAGAGCCAATAAACCCAATTTCTGAAATCATGATGCTATATCATTCATTCGCTAAAATTTAAACAGCTTTGTAAGATAAAATGTGCAGGCTTCCACCCCACCCAGTTTACCTAAGTGTATGAAAGTGAAGTGGGTAATGAGAGCAATTAGATATACAACCTGAACAATGCCATTAGGCTCATTGTAGAGTTGTTTTGCTGTGCATCTCATTTACATAAAAATAGACCTACAAGCAACATCACCAAATAATACTGGTGATTATATGCAAATTATTAAGTAGGTAATAACTGGGCTCACTTCATATTAGGATCTTACAGAAAGCAAGCAACCTAGACCTGGAGCTGAGAGTTCTTTAAGCCACTCTTGAGCTTAGCAGAAAGCAAATCAACTAACTCTAAACTTACAAATACTTAACTCTTGTATGCAGCACTTCTCTCTACATTTCGCAAAATACCACAGCAGGCAAGTGATTGAGATTCAAACGTTTTACTCCTTCGAAGATGTTCTGATTTTTAGGAACACTAAGGTGATGTAAATAACCTCTCCTTATGTTTATTGATTTATTCCCTTTTAAAACAACTGCACTATGTTAATCATTCCATATAATTATCACTCCCTCTGTAATTATGCATATCTTGCTCCCAAAACCTTGACATCTTCACTGAATGAAATATCAGGCTGAGGCAGTATAAAAGGAAGGCTATTGTTAATAAACATTCTAAGGTGAATGTATAGGCTTTTATATAACTTTTAATATATACAATGAGCCATAATAAATTCTAATTAATGTTAGATAAAGGAGTGATTAGAAATTGTAGATATTTAAACAATTTTGACCTATAAAAATTTTGACAATTTTCTATATGCCAATGCAAGTCGTATTTGACACTCTCTAGGAAACAAAACTGGCCAGTCTCACTGTTTCTAGGCTTCTCAGTGTCCTCGGTCCGTTTAGAATATAGACCTAATAATATTATTTTCATTATTATTATTAACAATAGCAATGCTTTATGGAATGCTATGCTGTGCTTGATACTGCCCAAGAGCTTTAAATAGATTTTCTAATTTTATTCTTAATACATTCATACTGACAGACTAAATATACAACTGAACAATCATCAGATCATATATGAAATAGAACTGTGACCCACAAACTCTGCAGCAACCAGCCCAGGAAGCAAACAACAACTTTAACAACAATTGGATATAATCAGAACTTGATAAAGGGATTTCAGCTTAACTATTTTTTTGTCCTACTTACAACTCAGGATCAATCAGAAACAATGAGTTAATCTTTTTAAATCAGTTATAAGGTCCCCTGATTCTAGTTAGTCCACTGCCAGCTCCCTCATGCCAATGCCTCCAATCAAGGCATGTCTGAAGCCTTCCTCATTTAACTATAGAACTTTCCTAACTCTCTACCTGCCTTGACTCTCTCTCAAAATCAAGTGATGGTGGCTGACTTTCATTCTCTAAACAAGCTCTGAATAAAGAGAGTCTGTTTGCTCTCTTCCGGGTGCTTATCTTTGAAGATAAGGTAATAGTTTACTCTAAAGGCAAATTAGCCCCATAGTTTCATTATGACTCCTAGGATTCTGTCTCAGTGATGCAGAAGGAGGCAATGCTTCAGAAGCCCTTGGCTGTTTTTTGCAATCCAGCTGCCCTGCACTAGTAGGATCCAGGGGGTGTTGCTCTCATGTAATCAAAGCCTCCTCTAAAGCTCTATGGTTCCCCTGCTCTGTTGCCTGCTGCTCTTGCTGTCTTTCTGCTGATAGCTCACAGCTTACGCCCTGCACATCAGTCAGAGGCCCATCCTCCTCACTTCACCCAGCCGGGAATCACCCAATGCTTCTGTAATATTGACAAATAAAATACAGGACTCCGGTTAAGGTTAAATCTTAATTTCAGATAAGCAATTCATTGTTTTTAGTATATTCCATGCAATATTTGAGATACACTAAATAAGGATTCATTGTTTATCTGAAACTTAAATTTAATAGGTTAATCAGAGTATATACTTTATGTGTGTATATATAGTGTATATCTATTACACATGTATAAGTATATACATATGTTTTGTTGTATACATATGTGTACATATGTCTTAGTATATAAATGTATATATAAGTATATACATACATTATAAGTATTTACATATTTTAGTGTACACTTATGTAGATATATGTACACTAAAATATGTATATACTTCTATTACACTGAAATGTATATGAAAATATATTTATACTAAAATATATATACTTAGTGTAATAATTTTTTAGGACAATTGTATCCTATGCAATATTTGGAACATACTTATACTAGAAGAAGATTATTAATTATTTAACTGAAATTCAAATTTAGCCCAACATTCTTTTGGGTTTTTTGGGGTTTTGCTTTTTTGCTAAATCCACAACCCCTATTCCTGTGTGTATTATGTGAAAGATACAGTACATAACACACATTTTTGCCAACCACCCTCCTTTTCCTAGTGTGTACAAATATCCCAGGAGAGAACAGACCTACCAATGGTAGAAGGGGTTGGAGTGAGAAAGGGTTACAAACATAGCTTCACAGTGCAACCGGAATCTAGTCCCTTCTGTATGCTCTGGTACATTTTGTCAGATGTTTATATCACTCATCCCATAGGAAGTCTAGTTGTTCATTTTACTCTGGCTTCCATCATGGGTGCCGCATTCCTCAAAAATGTCTATCTGTGCCTGATTCCCCAACTGTGGATCACGTTCAATTTTTTTTTTTTTCATTGAGCTCATAGACCATGTTTCTGCATTCTGATTTAAGTATGGCTGACCATTCTATGACATTTGAAACAAAGAGAATCTCTATGGAAAATTACTCTTTAACTCCATGAAGTGATCTTAATTTAGTTCTAATCTAGCTGTAATGAAAAAACATACCAAAGAAGGAAAGGAAAGGATGGTAATTGGGTCCATGGTCAAGGATTTCCTATTGCAAGGGCAGTAGAGTAAAAATGGATTGTTAAGGCAAAATAAAAACAACACGTGAGCGTGTGTGTGTGTGTGTATGTGTGTGTGTGCAGGTGTAAGTGGGGTGAGGAGATGCACAATTATGGAGAAAATTAATAACAGGTTTTTCTACCCAAGAACAGTTTTGTTGTAAAGTTAGAATGACAGCTAAGCCAGCTAAATCATGATAGGCACCAGATATTGTAATAGGGAAGTTTGTACTTTATTTTGTGATTATGAGGCTTAATTGTAGATTTGAAGTGGTGGTTGAGAAGCAGACCATCATAATAATGCTTTAGGAAGTGTGTTCACTTCTCCTATGTAGGATAGGTTGAAGTAGAGAGGGATTTCCATAGCAGGGAGACCACTTGGAAAGCTGTCATCATAATACGGAACAAATTATGCACACCAAAACATAGTTAGGAATGATACAGAAGGAAATAAGGCACAAAATATGAAAGTAAAAGTTGACACTCAGCTTGGAGCCTGGGTAACTTGGAGAATACTGGCATTATTTATAAGATTTAGAGAGACAGAAAAAGGCACTTGTTTTGGGAAGATAACGACTTTTTGAAAAAAGAAGCATGGTGAATCTTTGATGTTTCAGGAGGGAGTCATCTCAATTGAAGTGTTCTATCAGCAGTACAGGACATGGAGATAGTAGAAAAGACACCAGAGCTACAGTTAAGAATTACAGGTGATCTCAAATTTTGTGATCAAGATGTCCATTTTCCACTGATAAGTAAAGAACTGGGGATAAAGTACTAAATCTTTGGAAATATCCATACATATGGGGGCAAAGCAGGAGAATCAATTAAATGGTCCGGAGATGATGCAGTCAGTGCTGCTTCTGTGTGTACAAGATCTGTGCTGGAATACAGTACACATGCTTTTAAGGGCCTTAAGCCCTAGGTCAGGGTTAGGGTTAGGACACCAATTCTCAGATTCAAAAACCTAATTTATCCCAAGTGGAAGAAGTAAAGAAGCCAAACAGTTAAACATTAATAAAATATTAATAAAAAACATTTATGACCTCACTAGTGACAGGTTTCTTAACTATATGGCAAACAACACTGTAAGAGGAAATAGTAATAATTTTAATTACATTAAAAATAAACCATATCAAAAGTAAGACTGCATTCTTCGAAAGAGATCAAAGATATTTTCACAACAAACCCCCAATCTGGAAGATACATACACACATAAAATTGACAGAGTAGCATCCATAACATACTTAGCATACTTATTAAGAAAAAGATAACTGAATTTAAAAATGGGACATAAACGTAATTTTTCAGAAGCAAAAGAAAAACAACAGATAACTTTAAAATTAAGAGATAAAAATTAAATGTAAGTTCAGATACTATTTTGCACTCATGAGATTGACCAAAGTAGAAGTTTGACAGCGTAAAGGATTACTGAAGATGAAATGCAATGAAAATAATTATATACTGCTGGTGAAAATACAATCTAGTAATTCACCTCTTAAGAACAGATACTAGAAAACTCTTGTACACATGAACCAGAGGACATGTATAAGAATGTTTTTTTGTTTTTTTGTTTTTTTTTTGAGACGGAGTCTCACTCTGTCGCCCAGGCTGGAGTGCAGTGGCGAGATCTCGGCTCACTGCAAGCTCCGCCTCCCGGGTTCACGCCATTCTCCTGCCTCAGCCTCTCCGAGTAGCTGGGACTACAGGCGCCCACCACCACGCCCGGCTAATTTTTTGTTGTTTTAGTAGAGACGGGGTTTCACCATGGTCTCGATCTCCTGACCTCGTGATCCGCCCACCTCGGCCTCCCAAAGTGCTGGGATTACAAGCGTGAGCCACCGCGCCCGGCCCAAGAATGTTTTCAGGCCTGGTGCAGTGGCTCACACCTGTAGTTCTAGCACTTTGGAGGCCAAAGTAGGTAGTGCTTGAGCCCAGGAGTTTGAGACAAGCCAGGGCAAAATAGTAAAACCCTGTCTCTACAAAAATAAAATGAAAAAATGTTTTCAGCAGTATTACTTATAGTACAAAAGTCTGAAAATCACTCAAACATCTAGTAAGTTTAGAAAAAATAAATTATGTTATACACATTCCTGGGAGATGATTATAGGTCTTTTGCTTTTCTGTACATTTTGCCAGGGAGACGCTGAAAACCCTTTTTTCTGGACTATATTTTCAAGAACCTTGGTATAGTCAGCAGCTTTGATATACACAGTGTCTCACCCTGGAGCAAAGGGCAGATTTGCTTATAGCCATGAAAGAGATATGCACTGCCTTCCCCGAGAGCAAAAGGCCAATCTGTTTATTGTCGAGTAAAATGATGTCTCCCTGTCCAGGTTAAAGAAGGCATGCTGGTTTCCCATTATAAAAGATTTGTGTTTCATAATTTCAGGGTTTCCTTCTGGTAGCACAATCCACTATGCATGCAGGTGCCTATGGCCCTCTTCTTGTCACCCTCTGGAAATTGAAGCTCAGAGTACCAGAAGAATACATTAACGCACACGTTGCTTATTATGCCATGAGTAATTAAGTTCTTTGTCTCTGACCCAAGAGTTTTGTGTATTCTAGGAGCTGATAGCTGAACAATAGATTAAGTAATAAGATATAAACTACTCTAGGTATATTCATCTACATGGATGAATCATAAAACACTTGATTAAGCCAAAAAATTAAGGCAAAGTCACTGATACGATTGTTATGATGATGCCAGAAACACCTTTACCTAATGTGCTAACTTTAAAACTGATTGCATAGTGCATTTCCTCTGAATTTTTCATGTTTGATTCCTCGTTCCATTAACTTTCCACATCAAAATCATCAGGAAATGCCCTTGCTTCCATCTTGAAAATGTGTCCTGACTATGATCACTTTTTACTACCTCTTCCTTGATTACTTTAATCCAAACTACCATTTTTATTTTACCAGAAATTCTGCAATAATCTCTTAAGCTGTCTCCATCTTCTGTTCTTGACCACAGCCAGTCTATCCCCACACAGCAGCCAGTGAGGTCCTTTTTAACTATAGTGTTGTCATGCCACTCTTTTTCCCATGAAGTCCAGAAGCTGTCCCTGGCACTATTGTCATACTAGACCCCTGTTGATTCACTATGTACAGTACCATGTTGGAGAGGCCAAAGAAGGGACCTGGAGCCAGAGAACAAGACATAGGGTTTAATAAGTAGACTTACACAGAGGGCAATCCAGTGGTGGTGGGCTGGACAGGAGAACTGCTACTGTTAATAAAACACATGCAGGTAATATCTCATTTTCACTTAGCACTCTCCCCCCTTACCTCCACCTGGCAACCTTCACTTAACCCAAAACAAAAAGCCTTGATCTCTATATAGCTGAGATTCTGCTGGATGGGCCATGGATGCAAATACTCCAGTTGGCTACTACTGGATTCCTTAGCTCACTACTGTCAATTTGAAATCAGTAGATATTTTTAATATCTCCTCCTCTGACCATTAGTTTTTGTTGTTACTGTTGTGTTGTCTGTTTTATTTTTGTTATTGTTCTTCCTTTAAAGCAAACTCCTATTAACATTATTTGATTATTATTAAATATGATTACTTAGCTTGAACAACTTACACAATTTAGCCAAATTTTATGAAGAATTCAAAATGCTTCTTAGAGGTATATGAGTTTAACCAAAAAATGTCTGCGTTCCTTATAGATTTTCAAATTTGAACAGGCTTAATTCACCTTCTGAAGAAACTGCTATGAATTCAGCATAACAATCTAACCTCCTTTTTCAGGCTCCCAGGTTAACTAGAGCTAAGTGAACTAATAAGATGAGAGGGAGTTCTCCCACTTTCCTTCTGTACCCAGTCTACCTTAGACTTCTCTGTATTTCCTTTTTCACTTTCTGTTTTTCCTTCTCTCTGCCTCCATGAGTTAGTGATCATCAACTGTCAGAGAAGTTAAGTGCCAGGATTTTTCACAAATGCAACAAAGTGCAGGTACAAACTTTGCCTCTGGGACCACAGAGATCCAAAATATATTTGAGACAGATACCAAAATTAGAAATGGAGACCAACAAATATTTGTGATTGTAGGCAAGATAACACAGATCAGGAAATATAAGTGAGCCAGAAAACAGGTAAATAAACAGATACAGGGCCTGACCAGAGGTCATGCCTGAATTGCTTCCCTTTTTTGTTCCTCACCCAATACAAAGTCAGCATTCAAACAAAAATCCTTAGTACTTGATTTTTTATTTCCAACAATATTGTAAATTTCTATAAAAATGTGAAGTAATGATGATAGCATCGTTAAAACACTTGTAATTGGATTAGGGTTATCAGAGAGCACAGAAAAATTGAAAATCTACTGTAGCAGTAATCCACAAAAATGTTTCTACATGTATGTACTGAATTGCCTTGAACTCTGTCATTGTGTCTACAATGGAAATATTATTCATGGTGTTACAGATGTCCTCAGAGTGCTTTTACTCCATGGAAGAAATTTTGCTCATATCTTATCAGCAGAAAATAGTATTTATGTAAAAATATAAGACTGTTGCATTGAATGTGTTTCTTGCTTTGCTTTGACATTCAGGGAACTTCAAGCCAAATTTCATTGTCATTTAATGGCAAGTGAGAGATACTAATGTTATTGATCTCAGTGTGTTTATCTTGCCTTTATTCTTTCTACAATAAATTGAAAATAAATTCAGAAGTAACTGTTTAGAAATTTATTACAGATATATTTTATAGTTCTACCAGAGACATAACCAATTTTTCTTTCGATATTTTAGCACATGAGTGTCTTTCATTCAAATACATAGGCCATTCATTGGTATAAATTACCAAGGGTGGTATTTAATTCCCAACTGAGTCTAATTTTTAAATTTTCCCATCTTAAATAATCAAAAAATAGGGTGATACCTCCAACTCCAATGCTCAGTATTCTGTCCAATTGCTCCCCTTTCTGCCCCATTTCAGCTCTGCTCTTGTCATAAATTTCATTCTCTAAGTGCATTCCCAGATTGAGAGTTCTGGTATCCAAGGCTTAGACGACCTTATTTATTATCATTTTATCCCACAGCATCTCTGATAACAAGTATAGGTTTCTCCAGTATTGTCCACGGTACAGAGTCGTAATCATCATCTTCAAACACTTTATCAAGTTTTGGCACAGCGTGGAGTGAAAACAACAATGTTAAAAGGAACATGTGAAAGGTCAAGAGAAAAGAAAGATCTTTAAGTTACTAAAAAACGGTTGAAATTTGTGCTGGTGACACTCGAAGAATAGCACACCAGACTCTAGTACAGTTGTAGAGAGTTAAAGTTAACTGGTTTATGCCCATAAGCATTCTTAGCATATAGGGAAAAGAAAAGAAAGGGGAAACACATATTTAAGTAAGTTTGAACCTAACACTACACTTCTGGACATGCTACCCATTTCCGGAGGACTGCTGTGGTTAGTAAATTCAAGAGTCAATTCTGACTTCTGGAAACCAAAGTGTTACTCATGATTTAATTAAGTCTTACTGATTTCTCTTTCCTTCAAAGAGAGGTTTTCCATAAATTGGAGGTTGTTGGTATGGGAGAAAGAAGAAAATGAAGAACTTGGTGAAGGGCTGAGAGATTTTGAAAGACAGAAATCTGCAACTATCAAATAAACTTTTAAAAATCTTCTACCAGATTGATAGAGTTAAGATATTAATAATGGTATTCATACCTTGGCCTCACATAATTTGTATTAAAGATGCAGTTTTGGTTTTAATGGCTTTAGTCACTTCATTTCTTCTGAAGTTTCATGACTTGGTTATTAATTCAGTTTTTAAAATATGAATAGTAAAAATGGTCACTTTGCTGAATATGTCATTTTATATTGTCTATTAAATATGAAAGATTAGCTATAAAGAAATGCTGCAAGCACAGGGTGTGAAAAGATATAGAAGAGTCCTAGTAACAGACTGCAATTATTTTAAACCTTTTCATGAACATTTTACATGTTGACAAAGCAGTAATTACTGAAGCTACGTGTACAAGGTGAAGTGCATATGGAGTGGGACCAGTTAGAAAGAAGTTCAGGTGTGAAATCTCTCAGGCATTGAATTGTTGCATACTAGGCAGGTCATGGTGCTATGTGGGAAGAACAAATGAACACATTTTCAAAGCACAGCTGCCCCTCATTTGGATGCTGACTGGATACCTTCTGTCTCCTGGGTTTCTTTGTCCTTTGAAATATAATTTCTGGTCTTTTCTTCACTACATTAAGTAAGATTTGCATAAAGTCACAAACCAAAAAAGTTAATATCTATGTTTTACATATGTAACTTTTATATAAACAAGATATCCACTAGCTTCAAGTTTTTAACCTCAAATCAATTCAATAGTTTAGTTTTTAAGGTCTAGAATAAAATAAAAGCTAAAATGATTGCAAGAGAACCTATAAACATTTTAAATGCATTTTAACTGAGTTGTCCATGAAATTCTGCCTGACTCATTCCTTGCTAGAAACCTTGGTAGGACCCTCTGTGGAGGCAAGAGAAAACCATTCCTTTGCAGGAAACTTCTGTAGAGGCAGTGTACTAGTCTGTTTTCACACTGCTATAAAGATATTACCCGAGACTGGCTAATTTATAAAGTAAAGAGATTTAATTGACTCACAGTTCTGCATGGCTGGGGAGGCCTCAGGAAACTTACAATCATGGCTGAAGGGGAAACAGGCACATCTTACATGGTGGCAGGCAAAGGAGGAACTGTCAAACACTTATAAAGCCATCGGGTCTCTTGAGAACTCACTATCATGAGAGCAGCATGGGAGAATTTACCTCCTTGATCCAATCACCTCCCACCAGGTCCCTCCCTTGATACCTGGGGATTAGGGGATTACAGTTTGAGATGCGATTTAGGTGGGGACACAGAGCCAAACCATATCAGGCAGTAGAGTATAGAGCTTAAAAGCTCAGTTGGATCCTAGCTTCAGTACTTAAAAGCAAACTGAGGTAAACTGTCTCTCAGTTTCCTCCTCTGCAAAATCAAAGGTAGAAAAAGTACCATACTATAGTATCCCTTTATTATAGGTATGTAGTAAACATTGGGAAAGATGTCTGCCTAATAATCTGTACTACTTAAGTGTTTACTATTATTTTATTGCTTTCTTCCAAGATTGATATGTCTTTGAGATGGAAAAAATTATATGACCAGATTTATTCCAATCTATATTATCATATTTAAGAATAAAAATCATTCTGCTATTTTCTTAACTAAAGAATGCATAATTGCAATACAGTTAAGAAAGAAACTTACATTTCTTTGCAAAAACCTCAAAAATGGATTAAGTACAACAGTGTTTATGTAACCAAGTAAATAAACTAGAAAATAAATATAGAAAATCAAAAGACAGTATGCTGCAACAAATGCAGAGCTCTTATTTTAAATATAACACCATATAAATTTTTAAAATTAGATATTAGGGTTTCAGGATTTAAATGATTTGAGTTCAATTATATACTTAGTATTCTTTTTCCTAAAGAACAAGTTTGAACCTCCTGACTACAGAATTAGTTCATCCAATTATGACTTATTTTGTTTAATATGGTGGTAATAATATGGCAGTATATTTCCCATCTTAGGTTATTGTCCTACATGTAATTTACATTCTTATTTAGTCAATTTTTAAAAATATATTAGGAAATTTCACACATGACTATAAAAAGTCCATTAAATTAAATATAATATTCTACAGGTGTAGGAATCTGAGAATATCAAATATTTATTTATTGAGAAGTATTCCAATTCTTTAATAATGTGTAATAAACCACCCAAACTTAGTGATACAGCACAAAAATAGAATCTGTGTGTCAGGAGTCTCCAAAGAATTCAGTGGGTTGGCTCATCTCTCTTCCACAATCTTTGAGATCTTAGCTGGAAAGACTAAAAGAGCTCGGAACATCTCAGAGAACTAGGGATCAGTATCATTGGAGGCTTCTTCACTCACATGTCTGATGCCTGGGCCAACATAACATGGAAGTTGGCTCAGGTGAGACTGTTGAATGTAATATGCCTACACCCCTTCATGTAACAGGTTACTCAAAACATGGTGGTTGAGTTCCAAGAGAGCATCTAAAAAGGGAATGTCCAGAAAACAACGGTTCCAAGAGAGGAAGTCAGAAAGAAGCTGCAAGACTTTCTCTGACCTGACTTTGGACGTATTCAGTGTCATATTTGCCCCATTCTATTGGTAACAAGTGAGTTTGGAAGGCCAGGCAAGATGCAGGGCTGCAAAGGCAAGCAATATGAGTCACTTGTTGGGGGAGTGGCAAGGTCACATGGCAGAAGAGCCTGTGGGATGATTGAAATTGGTGCAGCTATCTTTGGATAAAGAAAACCTGCCACAGCAATCATATAATCCATCAGGTTACTAGGTTAGTTTTAGGTTGCATGATGTACACAGAATTTTAACATAGGTACACAAAAATAATAAGGTTAATATAAAAGAATTCATCTGTATCCAAAAACTAGAAAACATATTTTCAAAAGGCTTCTGTGAAGAGCATCTCACAAAAGTTATGAAACTTAAAATTCATTCATGATACCTATTAATTATAAGAAATGATACCACTGAAATAGAAGCATCTTTAAAAATATTTTAAATATAGTAAAGGCTGCAGTACTATGAATTGAGCTATATTTTGTAAGCCATTTTTGATATGCAATAAATATTAACATACCTGAATTATGATTATTTACAAATAAATTGTATTTAAATGGACATGATAACATCAGTGTTTGCTGGAAACTCAAATTATTTTGGAGAAGTTAAATTTATAAATAAATAAATATAATACAGAACAGGAAATACTTCAATTAGATGTGTCATCCAAGTACTTTCAGAAGAAAAAAATTAAAATTACCAGGCACACATGACCAAAGTTACAAGTTGAAAGCTATAAAAGCCTATATAAAAACTAATATTATTTCATTAGCCTAAGTCAGTTATAGAAAAATAGACATTTATATAGGATATATATGTACATTGCACTGTCTCAGATAAATGAATGATATCAGGTAAAAACAGTAATAATTTTTTTCTCCAGCCTTCTTCTTCTTTATAAAGACCCACGATGAATATCAGTTTTGTATGAGTTTTGAATCCATCTAAAAAACCGTTTTTGAATGTGTACTTGCTAGTCACTGAGCAAAAAAATGAATAATTTCTGTTACTTTGTTTTAAAGAAATTAAGTGAAGTAATTTGCTATTTCATTCGAGATTAAAAACACAAGCTGAATGTGAACTGGGCAAAACTCCTTCTTCACTTCTGTTTCCTCACAAGAGAAAAATATTAATTTTAATTAATTTCTGCAGCTAATAGCTAAAAACTCCTGAAAGAAGAGAAAGGACTTTGCAAAATAAATACTTTTTCTCCTTTTAAATTCATTTTTCATGTTTTCAATATACACATATTCCTGATATGTTTTCAACATATTTCTGATATATTTTCAAATAGCTATGTTATGGATTTCAACATTTGAGAAACAATGTCTACAATCTCAATCAAATGTTAATATTTCCACTATTGATCATTTTTTAAGTAATATAATTTCTCAATTGTTGTGTTCCTACCTTATGACACAATGAAAATGTGTTTAAGAAAGACACTGAGAGGAAACAAAAACTTTATGCCAACTTGTGTTTTTTTTTTTTTCTGGTTTAGGAGATTTGTATTATTTACTTATTGATTTAAATTGGCACATTGTAATTGTACATATTTATGTGTTATAATTTGATATTTCAATACATATACATGTTGTATGATCATATCAGATTACTTAGTATACCCATTACCTCATGCTTTATCATTTATTTGTGGTAAGAACATTCAAAGCCTCTCTTCTAGCTGTTTTGTAATATACAATAACTTACTGTTATCCACCATCCTGCTGTGTAATAGAACACCAGAATTTATTCCACCTATCTAACTGTAACTTTGTATCCGTTGACATAAATCTCTCCATTGTCCCTTCCTCAGTCTCTGGTAACCACTGTTCTAACTCTGCTTTTATGATATCAACTCTTTTGTCATTGTTGTTGCTGTTTGTTTGTTTGTTATATTCCACATGGGTGAGATCATGTGGTATTTGTGTTTCTGTGTCTAGTTTATTTCACTTAACATGATGTCCTGAAGTTCCATCCAAACATGACAGGACTTTATTATTTCTTTATTGCTGAATAGTATTCCATTAGGTATATATACTACACTTTCATGTAGTGTTGAACACTTAGTTTGAAGGGTTGATTTAATATCTTGGCTGTTGTAAATAGTGTTGCAATAAACATGGGAGTGCAGATCTCTTCAACATACTGATTTCATTTCCTTTGGATGTATACACAATATTGTTGAATCATATTAGTTCTAATTTCAATTTTTTGTGGAATCCCCATTCTGTTTTTCATAGTGGCTATATTAATTTACAATCTCACCAACAGTGTCAACTTGGTTTAATTCTTCCTAATGGACGCACCCTAAAACCAACTGCATATTTTTCTTGTTTTTATGTAATCCATTTATAATCATTAATCTGCTCTGGATATAATGCACAGAATTTTCTCTTAAAAGTAGCAAATGAATCTTGGTGTCTAATATGAGTGTTAATGATTGACTGATACAATGTAATCCTGGGAAGGAATTTTCTAGTGCTGTCTCATTAACCAGATGACCTCCAGACATTGTCAGCACAATGTAGCCATGGTGATTGATCACCAGAGAACAGAGGTTAGTAACTCTCCCCCAGGTATTAATGTATAGCATCTTCACTTACCCGCCCCCCTCAGGCTTTTCCAGTAAAAGATTGATTTATTATGCAGCTTCAATGGGGATTTCTCAAACTCTTAATCAAGGAATCCTATATTGCCACGAGTAAATCAATGACACTTTCTGGTAAAATGACTTTTATGGCACATGAAAACATTACTGTTTATGCAGGTACTATTCTGTAACAGCAAAATATATTCAGCCAGTGAGGCAGAGATGGACCAATGAAATGGAAAAAACAATACACCCATTTGTTGACAAACAGATGCTACTGTAAAGAGTGATTTTGTTGTTTCCCATGATGAATAAACACAATTCAAAGCTCTTGGGGTATCAGTAAAAGGAAGATAGAGGTGAAATGGCTAAGGAAGAAATACACCCTAAAGAGTGAATGTTTGAGGTGTATATATAGAGAATACAATGTGAAACAAAATTTCAGAGCCTGATTGTTTTTGATGATCCCTCCTGTTTAAATGCAAGTGACCCCAAAGACAAAGTGACTAGCAGGTGCTTTGTTGGTTTCATTATATACTGTATCTTTTGCTTGAAATTCAATAAGCAATGTTATAGTTTATGAAAGCCACTAGAATTCTCATTCTTTGCCAAACTATATACTAAATAATGTGGCTTCAGAAAAAAATGTAACTAATTCAAATTAAAGATATAAAAGTCGGGTTACCAACTAAAGTAGATAAAAACCTCTTCTGTCTGCCCTTTGATTCTAGGAGTATATTCCTCACTTCTGAAAATATGTTTTAAACTATATTCTCTTTAATGGATTGCATTGTATTCCCTAAAAGAAGACACATTGAATTTCTAATTCCCAGTAACTCAAAATGCAAACTTATTTGGAAATACAATCTTTGCAGATTTAACTGAGTTAAGACATGGTAATTAGGCTGGACCCTAATCCAATATGATGGTCATCATTATAAAAATTGAAAATTTGGACAGACACAAAGAGGGAACATGGAGCTAAGATGGCCATGTGATGACAGAGGCAGAGACTGGACTTCGGCAGCTGCAAGCCAAGGAATGTCAAGAATTGCTGTCCATCACCAAAAGTTAGGAAAAGGCAAGGAAGGATTTTGCTCAGAGACTCAGGGGGAGCATGGCCTTGCTAATTCTGGACTTTTAGTTCTCAGAAATGTAAAAAAAAAAAAAAAAAAAAAAAAAAAAAAAAACAAATATCTGTTGTTTTAAGTCACCTCTTTTATGCTACTTTGTTATGGTTGCTCTAGAAAACTAATGCCTTCTCTGTATCATGTATCCAGGCCAGCATTTTCCTGAACTGGGAAGATAGTTGCCACCTAGACTGGCTCGACATAGGCAGGTACTACTTCATGAGTCTGGAGAAATGGAAGACTCATTGCACTGAGCCTAGAGGTTTCATGCCATAGACAAGGCTATTTGTGTGTGAGCACCAAATGGATGAAACAAACACTGTAAGTTACTCTGTAAGAAGAAAATAGTCTCACCTCAATGAGGTGAGATGGTAAGAACATTATGTTAAACCAGTGAATATTGGTGTGCCAAGCTTGTCATGAATAACCCAGACTTACATATTAAGGGCAACAACCTACATTTAAAGTAGAAAGGACCATTTCCCTTTACAAGAAACATTTTATTGTAATGTTCCTTTAAAGGATCCTCACTATTTTAGAAGAACAATTTGTTTTGAGGAATGGCAAGGACATCTGAGAATGACTTGTAGGATTTTATTCTTTAATATTTAATTCTTAAATATCTTATAAATATGTATATGATGACAATATGACATGGCCTCTTCTTGAAATAATGTATGTTAATCAAAATCTCCTACATATGATATAGGTTATATTTAGAGTTATCAGTACTAGCATTTTATAGTTCCTAATGAATTTCTAGCAACTGCTACACTTTTGCTCCTAATATCACTTCACATCTAAATAATCTTATATTTAAGAATTTACAAGTCTTTTGGCATCCAAGTACTTAGACCATTAATTTGTGTACAACTACATGAATATTTAAAGATCCATTCAAACTAGAAATCAAGTGAATTAGATTTTGTCATGATACAAATTGAAATACCATATCAAAATGAGATGTTTTTATTTGGAAAGAATAGACTAATATGGGGGAAGAAGCAAATCAACATTTTACTAGTGACTTACTCTAAACTTATTAAGAATAAATATAACTGTTAACACAACATAAAATTTATAAAATCAATCATTTTAAAGAAATTCCTACTTAATTCAATGTGAATTTCAGTGGATCTCATTTAAGCTAAGCCAACAATATCATCAAATAATCCAATTTAATTTTAACTATTATTTTAAAATTAAAACATAGTTCACCCTATCACACACACGCATACATTCACACATAATGTAAGAAAGCAAGTAATAAAATGGACAGACTTTTCACAGAAAAGTATGCTTTCAGATGCATATGAGAGAATGAACTAGAAGAAACTCCCTCTCCAATTTAGAGCCCCTAAAATGACTTTATTGATTTGCCTTGGGACAATCTCCTTCCAACACAGGTTTCTTTTCATTGAATGGATGTCCTTTGAAGTCAATTAAACTTGGGCATGGCACTCCCAAGACTACAAGCACTTTTATAGCTGAAGGCAAAAAGTATTTGACGAGTGACATGGAAATCACACTCCTGATATGAAGCACTATTTTCAACCTTCAAGTATGTGGGAAATACAAAGTAAGTGTATTTGTTTGATATTTAAAATGGAGCTGTTTCAGAGCTTTGGAGAATAAATATACAAATTTAGCTGAGCTTTTCTTAACTCTTTTTAAGTTTAGGCCTACAGAACTTTATTCTGTTCCCAGTTGCCAGTTTTCTTATAAATGTGTGGCCTTGCCTACTATAGCGATCAGGTGAGAGATTCAAGAGCAGATCAAAGACAATTCAACAACCACAGATGCTGGGAATGCCTAAATGTGGGTAATCTGGGTTATCTGTCAAAACGGGAAACTTAGGTTTGGCTCAGTTATTTCAGAAATCTTTGATTGATACCAGATTATTCCCATTTGATACATTTCTAAATCTAGTGGTGAATCTAAACTAGTAATTCAGAATAGCCCTTTGTGGTAGCACAGTCATTATTTTTCTTACATAATAATTTTGAGGAAAATCCTTATTCTGAGAAAGCTAGAAAATCTTTTTAAACATTCACCCAGGTTCACAATATGTAATTCATAATTAAAGGTTAAAAAGAGAAAAATTAATTTATACATGTTAACTTAGTTATATAAAACATAATGGTCTAAAGGCTTTAATACTTCCATTGCTATAAATTTCATAGGAACAGAAAGATTCTTTTACTTCCATTTATTTGTGAAAAACAGTATTTACCTATTTCCTTTAACTGTGAATAATACTCTCCCATTTCCTCTATGAAATGAAAGCTACAGATAGTAAACTGCATATTCACTTTGGCTAATGGTCTAACTCTGTTCATACTGTGTTGCTTTTTCTCTTAGTAATGCTATCTTATATCCTTATGCTAATATTTAGTTTGAGAGTGAGTTTTAAAAAGAATTACCTGGAAGTTATAAATCTTAAGAATCTATGAGAAAATAATTCACTAATGAATTTACTTATTGTTATGGAAGTACTTGGTTTTTCTCCATGTTCATATTAAATAAGAAAATATCATAAAAATCTTAGATACCATCAAATGCATCAATATATAAATCTGAGAGTTCAGTTTAGAGTTAAAATTATCTGTAGAAAATAATGCAGGGGCTCACAAATATCTGCTAATTGTGATCTCATATTTATTGTTATTGCCTTTATTTTTTTTCCTAACATTGAAAAATGTGATCTATTCATCTACCCAGCCACCTTAGCAGATTTTCTATTACATATATTACAAAGGCATTTATTTCCACATCCCAGTTAGAAGACAGTAATTATAATGTTGGTAACTCAAGTAATATTTGAAAGCATTTAGACGTTACATCAAAAACATCTGCATTAAACGAAATGAGTTTCATTTACATAGAGGCTCTTTCCCTGATGAATACCATTTTCCCATATCTCCCTGACGGCTGCCTATGATGTCACCAATCCTTGCTTTAATTGGGTCATCCTGTTCTGAAGTTCTCATAGCTATTTCCACACTGTATCCTGCAATTCCAAAGTCTTCACCACTGTTCAAAGTTCTGTGGTGGTTCAACTGAAATAAGCTTATTTTGTTTTCACTCTTTTTAGAACTGCTGACTTAACAGCATGTGTTTTAAATTTCTCTTTTAACCAGTACCTGCTAGTGCCTTGGTATCCAAAGTGTTTGGTTTGAATGACTGTATCAGCATCACCTGGAATCCTACTGGAAATGCAGAATCTCCAGCTTCATTACAGACTACCGAATCAGAATTTGCATTTTAACAAGATCCCTGGGTGATTTTTATGCATTTGAACGTTGAGAAGCAATGCTCTTGTGCACCAAGTCACCCTCCCTTTATAATCCCATTACCTTGTTCCTACCTAGCAAAAGTAAAAATAAAATTGGATCTAACAAATCATATGCGAGGGAAAGAGGTAAAGAGATCTGCTCTTCAATATGTAAATGAACACATTTATTTGTTGTCTCGCTTCTCTGTCCTACCCTCTACTACATTTGTACTGTTCATGTCCAGTTTCTCTCTACTCATGTTGCCAAGCAGGCCATCTCCTTCCTCTGCTACAGACCCCTCACTTAATTCAGATTGTAACTCCTTCATTCCGCACCATTAGCAAACATGCTTCTTTTAGCTAATAATCTTTTAAACATTCATTCAATTTTCTCTTCCATTTCATCCTTCCATCTCTCTGGGTTATTGTGGGATTTTAGTTATTTTTCAGTTATTCTTCTATTACATTAATTAAGCCTTAGGACCTACAGGTTTAATACTCTTTACTCAGTGTGTCATTTTGAATCAAAAATGCTTTCCATATCTCTGTCTTCCAGTTCTCCAGCTTCAACTTACTCAGCTTCTCAACAATATTTTACTCAGTTGTCATCTCCTTCCTTCCCCAGATTTTTCTCATAGCAAATTGGCCAAGGTTTAAGAGTCTTCCAACTTCTAAATATTGGTTAACTCAGGGCTTTTCTATTTTCTCTCTCCAGCCCCTCCGTAGGTGATCCATCCAAGGTTGTGGCTTTAAATATGACCCATATTCTCAAGACAATAATTTCTTTCCTGTCTATCTTCTAAATCTCTCCTAAACACCAAACTTTTTTATTAAACTACATACTGGACACCTCCACATTGATTTTGTGCTATTTGGATTTTTTAAAAATGTATATGTGATACCTAGATCACTAGCTAAATGATTAAGACACATTAAATTCATGTTTACAGCTCCAGAAATGAAAACTCAACCAATTTTCTAAAGAATAGTAACACATCATATCATCAACTCATAAACATCTGAGGATAGAAGTGAGTTTCCAGGAACTGCACAGACACCAAATATATAATGATGTGATCTGAGTCTGAAAGCATTCAGTGAGGCCTGCAGTTTATAATATGGCCTCACTGGCTCAGGGTCTAAACAGAACATATATGGAAATAAAGTTTTGACTCCTTCCTCTATACTCAATCTATCTCTTCGTTAGTCTTCTCCAGCTCAGTAATTGTTAAACTACATACTCAATTATTCAAATAAAACCCAAAGTTCATCATTAATTTATTCCTTTCCTTGAGTCCAAACATTCAGGTCATCACCAAGTCTTTGATACATGTTTTCAATGTGCTCATTTTTTTCTTTATAACTCTAATTCAAGCTACCATAACCTTTTCTCCTAGGATTATTTTCACAAGTTCTTAATTGGTTTCCTTGCTTCTAACCTCACACCCTAAAACCCAATGTTCACACAGTGATCATTATAAAACATAATTCAACCTACACTATTTACCTGCATGGGACAGTCCAATAACTTTTCAAATGCTTTATCTGCAGTCATGATATCATTTTACATATTTCCTAGACTACTTTTCCTACACTCAATATACTCCAGAATATAGGCTTCCTTTCTCTTCATTCAAATTGATAAGCTCTCCTGCCTCATGATCTTAACATCCCGTTTCCCCCTGGCTTTCTGTGTGACTGGCTCCTCTCATCATTCTGTTTTCTATCCTAACACCACCCCCTTACCTTGCAAATAAAGTACCTTATTTACCCAATTTGCTCCTTTTAAATTGCTCTCTTTATTCTAGAAATTTTTAATCCTTAAAATTAACATATTATTTGGTATATAAAACAAGAAGAGTGATGTTTATGTCTTAATCAGCATATTTCCCCACCTCCTAAAACAGCATATCAGAATATCTACTGTTTAATATATATTTGATGAATGAATGAAGAGAAAGATAACCTGTTCTTACAGAGCTTATTGTCTACTAGATTAAGAATCAAAGGAAAAGTTCAAGTAAAATGTTACATGAATACAAGATCATTATTATTTTCTTTGGAATTATTATTATCTTTATCTTCATTTCAGAAATGAAGTAAATGCAGAAAGACATTATTCTTACTCCTTTCAAGCTGTTATAACAAAATACCATAAACGATGTAGCTTACAAACAACAGACATATATTTTTCACAGTTCTGGGTACTAGGAAGTCCAAGATCAAGGCAAAGGCAGATTCAGTGTCTGGTGAGGACCCACTTTCTGGGTCAGAGGTGGTGATTTCTTGCATGTCTTCACATGGTGGAAGGAGCCAGTTAGCTCTCTAAGGCTTCTTTTATTTAAGTACTAATCCTATTCATGAAAGCTCCACCCCCATTACCTAATCAACTCTGAAAGGCCCCACCACCTTCTAATACCATCACATTAGAGATTAGGTTTCAATATATGCACTTTTGAGGGGGATACAAACATTCAGACCATAGCGTACTTACACTCAGGGAAGACTATATGAACTCTCAGGAATTTACAAACACTGCTTTTAAAAATGTGATCCTCGGCCCTTGAACTATTAATGTGAATAAGGTTCAAGACTGGAAACAGTATGCTATGGTATAATGTCAAATACTTCAATAGGAGTCTGAGAAATTGGATTCATTCTTATTCTACTACTTTCTAATGGTGGCAACTTGAGTGAGTCTTTTCACTTATTTGATGTCTACACATTTTGCTACCAATTATGGGGATAATCCCTGTCTAATGAACTAAGGTTGTTATAAAGGTTAACCTGACATAATGTATATATGTATAGATAGATGTATATATATATAATCTATATATAGATTATATATATAATGTATATAGATAGATGAATTAATGGGCCACAGACAGAGAGACTGGGAAGGCTGCACAAGGCTTGGCAGAATGCCAGTCATATAGTGGAGATTAATAATGTCTTTTTGTATTTACTTCATCTCAGATTATAAAAATAATACCTCTAGTTTTACTGATTTTGTAATACTCTTCCCCAAACATCTTTCATTATTATGCGCTCTTAGTATATTGTGACTTCTTCCCATCCACTGATGGTTAGTATTAAGAGTAGAGGCAGAGATTGTGAGCATAACTTATAATATATACATATCAAATGTAATAATGCAATCAAAACATGCAGGTAGAAATGAATGTGTAGATAAACATATTTTGGGCTGAGTACTGTAAAATTCTGTAAGAGTAGTCACCGACTAATAAAAAATAAAATCTCTCTTTTAAAGAAAAAAAGGAAAGTATAGAAAATTATAAAGAAGCAAAATATGCTATCCATAATTCAACTATCCAAACAAATCACACAATTAGAAAATTTATTCCTGGTCTTTTCATGTATGTTTTTACGATATTTGAGATCATTCAATAAAAGTAATTCTATATCATTTTTCTTCATCCAACATATGTTAATGTAGCTATTTCAATAACTGCTTTTTGGCAATAATATTAATTTTTAGTATCATTGGATTTTTTGGAATTTTTATAGTTAAGTGATACCTATATCACTAGCTAAATAATGAAGACACATTAAATTCATGTTCACAGCTCCAGAAATAAGGACTCAACCAATTTCCTAAAGAATAGTAACATCATATCGTCAACTCATAAACATCTAAGGATAGAAGTGCCCTTCCAGGAACTGCATAGACACCAAATATATAATGATGTGAGCTGAGTCTGAAAGCATTCAATGAGCCCTGCTGTTTATAATATGGCCTCACTGGCCCAGGGCCTAAAAGCAATCACCTCATAAGTCAAAATTGTAACGAATTATTTTAAAAGTTACCTACTCAAGTAGTTTGGTCTGCTCTCAGCTTTGAATTAAATATATCATCCTGGGGTTGCCTCAAGGTTTGGAATAAAGCTGATAAAATTTATTTTACAGTTTTAGTATCCAAATAGTATTGAATTTTTAGGAAATCTAAAAACATGAAAAAATAAGCAAATGAAAATTAACCTTTCTTTCTGAATAGTTTGGTGGTATTTAAGCACACAAAAGAACTTCAGCAACTTCCAGTTGGTTCCTGTCTCTCTTTGGCATATCTGTTCCCATCATTCTATCATTCTGGGATTTTTGAAATTTTGTTTTTGTTTGTTTGTGAACACTTTCTCATGTTCTGGTACTACAAAATTTTGCAGACTCCTTTTGTGTATTTTCTGTCCCAGTCCTAGAATCAACCATAACTTCAACAAGTCCTGTTTCCTTATATCTGGGTACTACTGGTTTTTGTTATTTTTAGGACCAGCCAGCTGCAGAGCAAGGGAATATGTGTGTATATACTAACCAGTGTATTTACACATTTTTATGAATATTTTCATATGTAACCATCTGTATCTCTATTAAGCAAAACATGAGTTTGTACTTCTATCTCCAACTCTAATCCATTAACACATGGATAGTTTTAGCTTCCTGCCCTTGCATATTGGTAAATTCTCATGCCATCAGTAACAAATCTGGTATCCGTAATCCACCATACATTTAATTAATTATTCAATTCTCATATAAAAGAATAGTAGGATTAGACTTTTAAACCTGTATCCCTGCAGGAAACAACTTTATCAACTAGAGTACAGCACTTACATAGCTTTCCAAAATTACAGAAGTTAGTACTTTCCTCCTTACACTCACTTCGTTGAGGTTGGACCATACATTTGGAATACAGTTAAATTGTTTTGTCACATTTTGTATTCCATCAGGAGATTCAATGACCTCCTACAGGAATTTATTAAGCCTTTGCACATAATGAGGTGAATGCATTGTGCTGTAAATTTCTATGGGTTTTGACAAATGCATAGTGTCATGCATCTACCATTACAGTATTATACATAATAGTTTCACTGTCCTAAAATATTTTATATTTTTCACTTATTTAATACTTTCCTCATCCTCTATGCCACAGCCCTGGAAACAACTGATTTTTTTTTTTTTTTTTTACCATCTCTATGGTTTTGACTTTTCCAAAATGTCAAATAATTTTTATTATAGTGTATGTAGCCTTTCCAGATTAGATTCTTTCACATAGTAACTAGTTAAGATTCATCCATGTCTTTTCATGCTTTGATAGTCACTTCTTTTTATCACTGAATAATACTCCAACTTGTATGTAGTTTGTTTATCCATTCACTTTTGAAAATCATCTTGGTTGCTTCTAGTCTTTGTTGATTAAAAATAGAGCTGCTGTAACCATCCATGTGTATATTTTTGCAGGGACATAATTTTTTACTTCAGTTAGGTAAGTATGTAAGACCAACAGTGCTAGATTGTACAGCAAGAAGAGTTTAGCTTTCCCAGAAAATGTCAAACTATTCTTCAAAGGGGCTATGTCTTTTTGCATTCTCAAAGGCAATGATTGAGAGTTTCCAGTTGCTCTGCATTCTTGCTAGCAATTTGCATTGCCAGATTTTTAGATTTTAGCTATTGTAATAGATGTGCAGTGGTATTTCTTTAGTTTTTCTTTGAAATTTTGTTTAATTTGGAATTCTCTAATGAGAAACGATACTAACTATCCTTTTATATGGTTATTTGCTATTTGTATATCTTCTTTGGTGAGGTTTTTTTGCCCATTATTTAATTATATTGCATATTTTATTTTTGCTCTCTTTAATAATTCTCTGTGTATTTTGGACACAAATCTATTACCTGATATGTGTTTTTAAAGTATTTTCATGCAGTCTATCATAGAGTATTTCTTAGAGAATTTTAAAATTTTAATAATGTTCAACTTTTTGTTTTCATAGATTGTGCTTTTGATGTTGTATCTAAAAGGTTCTCCCCAGGAAAATAATCACATTGATTTTATTGTAGATTTTCTTCAGAAGTTTATAGTGTTGAATATTATATTGAAGGCTAATAACCATTTTGAGTTAATTTTTGTGAAATGTATAAGATCTAGGTCTGAATTCACTCTGTTTCTCTCTCTGCATAATACTATTGTCAACAACTGTTTGTTAAAAGAGTGCCTTTTCTCTATTGAATTGCCAGTGCTCTTTTATCAAAGATAATCTGACTGTATATGTATTTGTATGTGCAAGCTTTCTATTGTTTCATTGACCTGTGTGTTTATACTTTCCACAAAACCATGCTGTCTTCATTGCTATTTTATAGTAAGTATTGAAATAATAAGTCTTTTTAGTAAGTACAGTAATTAAAATGTAAGTGTCAGTTTCCCAACTTTGTTCTTCTTCAATACTGTTTTGGCTATTCTAGGTCTTTTGCCTTTCCATATAAACTGCTTAGTCATTTTGTTCATAGCTACAAAATAGCTTATTGGGCTTTTGATCATGGTGTATTGAATCTGTAGGTCAAGTTGAAAGCACTGGCATACAAACAATATTTAGCTTTCCAATCCATGAACATAGAATATCTCTCTATTGTCTTAGACCTTCTTTGATTTCTTTGTCTGATAATATGAGTTTTATAGTTTTCTGTACAGGTATCCTTTACATATTTTGTTAGATTTATGTCTTAGCATATCATTTTTTAGTGTTACAGTAAATGTCATTTTTTGTTTTATTTTTTAATTTCAAATTCTAATTGTTCATTTCTGGTATATAGGAAAGTAATAACTTTTGTGGATTGAGATTTAATCCAGAGACCTTCCTATATTTGCTTATTAGTTCAAATAGGGTTTTTTAATCAGTGCTCTGGGAATTTCTACATATACAATTATGCTATTGGTGAACAAAGACAGTTTTGTTTATTTCTTCCCAATCTTTTTACCTTTTATATTTTTCTTGTCTTGTTGCACTAGCTAGGACTTCCAGTATGGCATTCCATAGGAATGGGGACAGATGACATCCTGGCCTTGCTCCTTATGCTGGCAGAGGTGACCAGTTTCCCATCATTTAAGTATGTTAGGTGCAGATTTTTTGTAGGTGTTCCTTATAAAGCTGAGAAAACACACCTATTCTTAGTCTACTCAGAATTTTCATTATGAATTGGTTTGAATTTTGTCAAACGCTTTTTATGCATAAATTTATAAAATCATACGATTTTTCTTTTTTAGCCCATGGATTTGATAGATTACATTCATTGAGCTTCAAAGGTTGAAAAAGCCTCACAGTAACTGAAAAAATATCACTAGATTGCAAAGTATAATTCTCTATACACTATTGGATTTAATTTGCTAATATTTTGTTGAAACATTTGTGTTTATGTTCACTAGAGATAGTAGATCTTGGTTTTCCTTTTTTTTATATATGGACTTTATCTTGGTTTGGTTAATGCTAAACTCATAGAATAAGGTAGGAAGTATTACCTCTGCTTATATTTTCTGGAAGAGATTGTAGAGAATTCTATCATTCCCCCCAATCCGTCACCCTTTAATTGCATGGAAGAATTCACCAGTGAAGGAAGCCATTGGAGTCTGATGCTTTCTGTTTTGGAAGCCTATTAATCATTGGTTCAATTTTTAAGAAACAAAGGCCCATTTACTTTATCTGTTTCTATGTATGTGACTTTTGGTAGTTTGTGTTTTTCAAGAACACGAAAAATTTCACTTAAGATATGAAATAGTTAAAATGTTTATAAAATTTGTTAACACACAGTTATTTGTAGTATTTTTTATCATTTTAATGTCCATGGTATCAGTAGTCATGACCACTTTTTAATTTTTGAGATTGATAATTTGTGTTTTTTATTTTTCTTGATTAGCCTGGCTATAGGTTTATCAATTTTATTAAAACTTTAAAGACGCAACTTTTGGTTTTGGTGATCTTCCTCTTTAGTTTTCCTGGTTTCAATTTCATTTACTTCTCCTCTGAATTTTATTATGTATTTTATTTTTTTTAATTTAGAATTAAAATTTATTTTTTAGTTTTCTAAATTAGAAGCTTAGGTTATTGATTTTAGATCTTCCACTATTTTCTAATGTGTGTAATGCTATAAATTTCCCTGTGCATACATAAAGTGTGATAAGTTGTATTTTCATTTAGTTCAATACATTTAAAATTTTTCTTTAGCTTTCCTTTTTCTATGTTTATTGTTTAATTTTTGAAGTGTATTATTTAGAAGTGTATTTAATTTCCACATTTGTGAATTTCAAAAATCTTTCTGTTATTGAATTCTATGTCATTCTATTGTGAAATCTGTATTATTTTAATTTTTTAACTTATTGAGTCTTGATTTATGGCCTACAATATCATCTGTCTTGGTAAATATTCCAGGAGATCTTGAGAAGGATAGGTATTCTGCTCTTGTTACATGGAGTAATCTATAAATGATAATTAGATTAACTAGAATGACAGTGTTGTTCAGGTCAACTATATCCTACCTGATTTTCTGCTAGCTTTATCTACAAATTCCTGAAAGACACTGAAATTTTTAACTATAATAGTAGATTTGTCTATTTCTGCCTTCATTTCTGTCAGTCTTTGCCTTATACATTTTGAGACTCTGTTGTTAGATGGACACACATGAAAAAATAAGCCTTCTTGAGGGATTGATCCTTTTATCATTATATAATGACCCTCTTTATCTCTGATAATTTTACTTGCTCTGAAATCGTTGTATGAAGTTAATAAAGCTATTTCAGCTTTCTTTTGATTAGTCTTCACACAGTATACCTTTTCCTATCCCTTTACATGTGTCTTGGTGGTTGTTTTGTTGTGTGTGTGTGTGTGTGTGTGTGTGTGTGTGTGTGTGCGAGTTTACTTTCCTCTCACTGTCTCTTTTATTTGGTGTGTTTAGATGATTCACATTTAAAGTGGCTACTGATATGATTGGGATAATTAATTATTCATCTACCATTTTTAACTGTTTTCTATTTATTGCATTTGTTTCTTGCTTCTTCCCACCTGCTACCATTTTTCTTCCTTCTCTGATTTTGATAATTTTATTTCATTTTGTCTCCACTTTTAGTACAGCAATTATACGTCCTTTAAAAAAATTTTAGTGGGTGCCCCAAGTTTTTAATACATTTTAACTCACCAAATTCACCTATAAATAATACTATAGCACTACACAGATAGTGCAGATATTTTATAATTGAATATTCTCAATTCCCTCTTCCTGTTCCTTATGACATTTGCTTTCATTCATTTCAATTATTCATAATTTATAATCACATAATTATTACTATTATATTTAGCAAACAGTTATCAATTCAGAATAAGAAAACACTTAACATTCTTCCATTATTTAAGTAGATTTGAGTTTCTGACCTATATAACTTTCCTTTCCTTGATTAACATTTTTTTTGTTTGTTTTTACAGAGACAGGGCCCCACTATGTTGCCCAAGCTGGTCTTGAACTCCTGGCTTCATGCAATCCTCCCACCTCAGCCTCCCAAACTGCTGACATTACAGGCATGAGCCACCGTGCCTAGCTGAATAACTTTTTTTTTTTTAACATTTCTTGCAGAGCACATCTACTGGCAACAAATACCTTCAGTTTTTATCTGAAAAGTCTTTATTTTTCTTTCACGTTTGAAGGATAATCCCACTGGATATGAAATTCTACGTTAGTATTTGTATTGTTCTCTTTTTCAAAGACTTGAAACATTGCACACCACTATTCTTGCTTCCATGATTTCTAATGAGAAGTGTTCTATAATCTTATTTTATTTCTATATAGGTGAGTTATTCCCCCTTTTACTTTGGTTTCTTTCAAAATTAAAAAATTTACATTTAAAGCAGTTATTGATACAGTTGGATTGTTTAATTAGCCTACCATTTGCTTTAAACTCTTTTCTATTGATTGCATTTGTTTCTTGCTTCCTCTCCCCATCCCCATTTTTCTCCCTTCCCTGATGTCAGCATTTTATATTATTCTATTTTATCTCCTCTTTTAGCACATACATTATAATTCATTTGAAATGTGTTTTTTTTCCCCTTTTACTCTGGGGTCTTTCAAAATATTCTACATATCTTTGGTATTCTGCAGTTTCAATATGATATGCTTAGGTATAATTTTTTCGTATTTATCCTGAACTTCCTGGACTTTCTGTCATTACTTTTGGAAAATTCTCACCTATTATTACATCAAATATTTTCTTCTCTGTTTTCTCTTTCTTCTCCTTTTGATCTCCTATCCTTTTAATCTCCTACTTATGTGTATGAGACAATTTCAAAATTGTACTACTGTTGTCAGATATTCCTATTTGATTTCTAATTATTTTTCTCTTTGCATTTTAGTTTGCAAAATTTCTTCGGACTTATCCTGACCTCTGTGATATGTTCCTCAGATATGACCTGTCTGCTGATTAGACCACAAAAGGCAGTAACCATTTCTAGAGGTGTTTTTGATTTTTAGAATTTTCTCTTGAGTCTTTCAGTCTCCCTGCTTACAATATCCATCTGTTATTGCATGTGGTCTACTTCCTCCATTACAGCCTGCTATGGTCTGAATGTTTGTCACTCCCTCACGCTCCCTCACTGTTGCCAAAGTTCTTATGTTTACACCTAACCACCAATGTGATGATATCAGGAAGTGGAGACTTTGGGAGGTTATTAGGTCATGAGAGCAGAATCCTGATAAACGGGATTAGTGTCCTTATAAGAGAGGCTCTGGAGAGTTGCCTTGTTCCTTCCATCATGTGAGGATGCAGTCAGGAGGCACCCTCTGTGAACCAGGACCAGACTCCAAATCTGGCAGTGCCTTAATGTTGGGCTTCTCAACATCTAGAACAGTGAGAGATAAATTGCTGTTGTTTATAAGCCACCCAGCTTAAGGTATTTTGTCATAGCATCATGAAGGGACTAAGAGCCTTTAACATATCAATCATTGTTGTTTTAAATTCCCTATTTTCTAACGCCCTCATGTGTCATATCAGAGTCTTATTATGAGCATTGCATTATCTCCTCAGTCTATTTTATCTTGTTTTTCAATATGCCTTGTAATAGTTTTTTTGAAACCTGGACATGTATTGACTATAAAAAATGAAGTAAACAGATGTTTACTGTGAAGATTTATGTTAATCTGGCTATGAATTGGGCTGTGCTTAATGTTTACTATAATTTTAGTTGCCAGAGACTTTGTCTTCCTCTAATGTGCTTGTTTTTCTTTTCCCTCTTGGCTGTGTGTTTTCCTAAGTATCACTCCTTATGAAGAGTTTGTTTCTTGCAGCTCTTTCGGCTATGATCTACTGCTATTATGCCTGAGACTTGTTGATGTGATGGTAATAAATGGATGATAGAATTCTAATATTGTAAGATTATGTCTAAGTGTTTAAAGGCTGAGACATAATCTTACAATATTAGAATTCTTTTCCGGTCTTTAAAAAAATCATAAATTTTTCTCCTATTGGGTAGCTTTTCTTTTTCTTCACCTTCTAGGCAAGAGAGGAAGACTAGAGCAATCTGGAGTGGCACAAATGCCTTGACCCACCTGGAATAATCCTCTAACAAAGTACGTTGCCCTGAAACACAAGGATTTGTTATGGAGAGTGTGCTGAGTGTAATTCAAAAGAGCTATTCTTCCCTACCAACTGCCGGAACCATGAGGGGATCCTTCTTTGATATTCACCACAAGGACCTCGTGAGATGTCTAGAGGTAAATCCCATAAAAGCTTTGGGGTCCTCTAAGACCACAGCCCCCAGGTACCCAGAAAGTTTATATTCTTGCACTAGTGTACACTAAACAAATTTAAGTTAGCAGTGCATTATTGGAATAGATATGTGTATTGATGATTTTTACTTTCCTCTACTTATCAAAAATTATCTTCTTTGTTTAAATTTATAAATAACAAATCTTCAATGAAGACATAAGGACTCTTAAACTCAACTGTTTCTCATACACAGTTACAACATATGATATATTCTGCTTTGTTTTTTAAAACTATAGTTGCACATTATGTCTGGCATTTTTTCCATTTAATATTGTACCTTCGGGAGTAAGTAAGGCCAGTAAGATTATAAAAACCTGTTGCTATACTTTGTTCTTAAGATTGCAAAAAAAAAAAAAAAAAAAAAAAACTTTGTCTGTAAATATAGTGACCAGGTTTTTTTTTGATGAACAATATACTTGTATAGAAGAATTAATAGGGTAAATATAACTTTTTTTAACTACATAAAGATATTTTATAACCAACAATTCAATGTCTTCAGAGCTATTTTGCAATCTCTTTAATCAACCAGTCTCTGAACCAAAATTTTGTAAAATGAATTGGCTTCTACATTATATAAATATTTATTTTTACATTAAAAATATAATAATCTTAGTTGTAAAACTGAATATAGTCGAATAAATGCTATAAAAAAGCCAACTATCTTTTTCTTTCCTCTGGGTATATTAAAATGCTAAGCCTTACTGAAGTACAAATTATTGAACACGTAAGTATTGACATTTTTGGTGGGTGTAAAATATTCATTATACAGGACTTTCAACATTTTTGCAGAATTAAAATTTTTACAAATAAAAATGAGCTAGGAGTGGGAGAATTAGTACTGGGACTAGGATGGCCTACTCTGGTCTGTAGGCATCATGGCTCCTTGAAATAGTCAACAAATTAGACACCTCATCTCTAGAACCAAACTCCTTCATAGCAGGGTCTGAACCACCTGCCTCATGTCTATCCCCTACAGTTGCAATTGTAGAGTTGGTGGTATGTATTCTTTGAGACATAGATTTATCCAGGATGATCATGTGAATGAAACATTCACTTCTCTCCTCTTTTCTCAGTGATTTTGTTAAAACATCTGTATGGCAGTATAATTAATACACGCAAAACTGCACACATTTAAAGTGTTCTGACATTTGTATATACCTGTAGAGCTATTAATACAATCAAGATAATAAACATACTTGCCACCACCCAAAAGTTTTCTTGTGTCTCTTTGTAACTCCTCACTGCAGTCTCACTCTCCCAAACCCCAGGGAACAATGCATTTGCTTTCTGTCACTAGAGATAAGTTTCCATGTTACAGAGTTTTATATAAACGGCATCATGCAGTATGTACTCTTTCATGTTGCTTGGCTTCTTTGACTCACCATAGCTATCCTAGATTCATCCATGTTGTTAGAGGTATCAGCAGTTCATTCTTTTAATTTCTGAGTAGCAATTCAATACATAGACACACCACAATTTGATTACACATTTGTAGGTGAACATTTGAGTTGTTTTTAGCTTTTGTCTATTACAAATAAAGCTGCTATAAACACTCACATACAATTTTTTTCATGAAAATATGGTATTATTTCTCTTCGGTAAATACTTAGTGAAATAACTGAGCATGTGGAAAGAGGATATTTAACTTTCTAAGAAATTGCAAAAATGTTTTCCAAAGTGGTATAATATTTTACATACTCACCCAACAGTTTGTGAGCATTTCATTTGACTCAAATCCTTATAACACTTGATATGGCCATTTTAATTTTAGACATTCTAATATGTATGAGGCAGCATCAAATTATGATTTCAGTTGACATTTCCTTAATGACTAATGATATTGAGAATTTTTTTCATAGGCTTATTTGCCATCTGTGTATCTTCTTTAATGAAATACCCATTTAAATCTATTGCCATTTTTAGGGGGTTGTTGGTTGTTTTATTATTGAATTTAAAAGTTCTTTACATATTCTGGATATAAGCCCTTTATCAGATATGCATTTGCAAAGATTTTCTATAGTCTTGTCCTTTCATTCTCTTAAAGTATTAACTTTTTAACTACAAATTTCTGTCCAGAATTTTTTAAATGTACATAACCAAAAACCCCATGATATTAACTTAATGTTTATTTATCAAATAGGAATGATATTAACATCCTTCTATCTTGTGATTTACATTAATTATCAATTATGCTTATGGTCCAAGTACTCAAATATCCCTAATCCCTCTACTTGTAAAATTTTTTCATAAATACCCGAAATATAATCTTCATGAAATATCATTTGAAACAAATCAGATATAAGTATTTGTTGAATAAGTTTTCTGAAAGAGATGCTGCCAAGTCTGAGTTTGCTTTATTAGATGATTTAAAGTATCTTATGCCCAGCCCCCCTACCAATGTCACCAAAAATGTTAAGAATTAAATTCAGGGGAAAAAAAATCAGCTTCTCATTGTTTATAATGAAGCATGCTATCTTGATGAGTTTTTGATAAAAATAATTCTTATGAGTGATTATTAATAATTCCTAAGTGGCCAGTAATCAGTAATTATTAATCATTCTTCAGGGAGACATGAAAAGCAACAGAATATATTTATTTATTTAGACTTATGCTTTCCGTATTTCTATTTCTATATATTTATTTATCTTTACACTTACAACGCCTATGAATCCTGTTGATCCTCCTTTCTCTTGTTGGATAAAGTGTACTTTCATAAAGTTAAGAGATTTACTAAAGGCTATTTAAAACAAATGCCTATTGTGTGCCAAGAGATACTTTATCTCCATAAAGCTTCTATTTCTAAAGTGGTAAAAATGGAACAGAAGTCCTTCAGATTCTGCCTTTTTGCTGAATGCATTGATGCTGAATAGTTTGCTACAAATATTTTAAATGTTATTTCCTGGCCTTTTGAAAGAAAAACAATGACATTTAGAATGCAGCCAAATAGTATTAATCTGAATTCTCTGCCTCCAAGTTATATTGGCAATTTATCTCCAGCAGAGTTTCTAAAATCAGTTTGCTTACCAGCTTTGGCAAAATGTCACTCTAGAGAGAGAGTCAGTGACCTGTTCTTGTAGATAAAAATCCAAACAATGTAACGGGATATATTTCAAATTACAACATGGTGTATCCTAAACGACTCTCAGATTCCAAAGTGTAAGATGATATACCAGCTTCATGCACCCAAAGTCTTCGATTTTCACGTTTCATTTATATATATAGCATTAACTCACTAATTTCATTTTTTCCAACAAACAGCTATTAAGCACCTACTATATTTTAGTCACTTGTTTAATTAATCAACAATAAAAATGCACTGCTTTCATAAATCTTAAAGTCTATTAAGAATGGCAAGCAATGAAAAAGAAAATAAATACATTATTGGAAGTTAAGTCATAAAGAGGAAGAAAACAGCAGAAAAGAGAAGACGAAGAGTGCTGGGTTTAGAGGTGGTATGAAATTTTCAATAGAGGGTCAGACAAGGGATCATTAAGAAGATAACATTTTTTATTTTGTTAACCCCAAACACTTGTATAACACTATCTGCCAGTCACTGTTCCAATTCCTTTTCCAATATTAACTCATTTTATCCTCTGACAACTCTATGAAGAAGGTATTATTATTAGCTGTATCTTACAGAAAATGCAACAGAAAAACAGAAAGGTTAACAATTTGCCCAAGATCCACAAAGCTGGAAGGGAGCTGAAGCATCTCCTGAACTCAGCCTGGCTCTAGGCTCTTAGCCATTATACCATCCTGCCTGTCTCTTCTTTTAACAAAGATGTGCAGAAAGTAAGAAGAGGGAGGGCAAGCCATATTGTTATTGGAGGAAATGTAGACCAGACATGGAGAAGTGACAAGGTCCTGAATTGTTTGAAACCGGCATATGTGGCTGACGTAGAATGCGGATGAAGGAAGAGAAGTGGGAGATCAGGTCTGAAAAGGCATGAGGTCACATAAAAATATTGCCTTTTTACTTTCAGTGAAATGAGGAACCAGTGGAAAGATCTGAGCAGTAATGACATGCTGTGTCTTATTGTAACAGGAATATTGTGTCTCCTGTGTTGAAAATAGGCTGTGGACTATAGGAAAGCAGGACTAAATCCTGGAAATTCAGTATGAAGAATCTGTAATAATGATGAGAGAATATTCCTTGGATCAGGTGAAAATGTTGAAGGTAATGGAAGGTGGTCAGATTCTGATGTATTTTGAGTCTGGCCAACAGATTGGTGGTTGATTAGTGTGGGGTATAAAAATAGAGAGAAAACCAGGATGAAACCAAGGATATTGGCTTGAATAAACAGAAGAATAAAGCTACCATTATTTGAAATGGCAAGACTGCAATAGAAGCAGATTATGGATGGAGGCAGCTTTGAACATGTTAAGTGTGATGCCTGCTTGAGAAGTCAAGTAGGCAATTGGATATATGAGTCTGGAGTTCCAGGAAGTGATCCATGCCAAGATATATAAGTTTGGGATCATCAGTGTAGTTAATATCTAAAGGCATGAAACTAGATGAAATAACCAAACCAGTTACTCTGGAGAGAAGAAGAGTGTTTCAGGAATAAGCTAGGTTAATACATGACCCTTAATATGCTAGGTATTAAATGTAATATGTCACACATTAAACAGAGAGAAAATCAATGAAGGGGTAGAAGCTAAACTGTTTTCTTTTTAAAATCCTGAGTTATTAACACATGTAGAAAATGCTGGCATACAAACATATATGTTGCATAACACAGAAGAATTTAAAAGTCTAAAATCCATTTGAACTTCATTTGGATAAAGGTTTATATTTTATCAGAATTCCAGATTCTCAAAATTGCTATGACATAATCAAAACTAACATCGTCCATTTCATTTAACTTCTATAAATGGTCCTCCGTTGAAGATTCCTTGGATAGTTTGATACACAAAAGCTAGCTAATGTTGACATAAGTAACATATAAATAGGGTAATAAGATAACTTTTATTGTATTTATTATTAAGCACAAGTACAGAAAAAGAACAGTAAAGAAAGAAAGGAAGGGGAAAGGAGAAAAGAGAGAGACAGAAAGAGAAAATAAGAAAGGCAGCAAAATGGATAGATGAAAACAGCCAAATTCCCCCAATGTCTATATTCAAAATTTAAATGGTAAGTTTTACAAGGAGCACCTGGATTCCCTAATCATCCTTCCCCCAATCATGTGAGTAATAATCACAGCCAAAACACACTTTCTGATCATCTGATAATAGGAAATAACTAACTATCTTGACCCGTGGAATTAAGGCTTTCGGAGAGTCGATTTTGTGAAGGAATTTGGCTTTGGAAGTTCATGAAAAGCAGACGGATTCTGGGAAGGAATTAAGTGTCTGCTGGTAGGAGGGTGATGGGTTGTTTCATTAATAAAATGTGAACAGCAGGAGGATGTTAATGAATATACGCCCCCAGAATTTGCATATAAAATTAATTATATGAAAAAAACTTGTGTATGTTAATGAGCAGAGGTATTTTACAAAAGGAAAGGCCAAAATTGAGAAAAAGTCATTACTTTATGGTTTTTAAAAATCAGTTTATGCTATTTGCAGTGTGGCATTGCATTTTATTGAGCTTGTAGTCTGAAGATAAGTGGAAATGTAACTAATTAACATTACTTAATATCACATATTCCATGCATTAGAATACCGACCCCACATTTAGAAATTTTTGACAGTTATTTATTTACATAACATAGTTTCTTCTCAGTTTATCAGGTAATAAGTACTAAATCTTTAAAAACGTGAACTAATTTTGTTTATGTTACAAAATTAACTCTCACATATTTTTTAAACTAGAAACTCTAGATGACCCAAAAGAACATTAAAAACTATCATAATTCTACTGTCCAGAGATTATCACTGTTAACTTGCTCTCTTCCCAGTTCTTTTCTTTCATATGAAATATTCATTTACATGTATCATCTAAAATGAATTTCAGGAGAGTGCTTCAAATATCTGGAGACACCAAAGTGTCTCAAACAAAACAGTGTTCACTTTCAGTGTAGCACAACTACAGGGTCTCTTTTCCTCATTTGAAAGCCATATACATATATTTTTTTGCATGTCATTGAAGCTAAGACATGTCAATGCAGAAGAATCCTGTAAAAGTAACTTTTTGGGCATGTCTCAGCATTTGCTTTTATAATTTTGCATTTACAGTTAGTGAAGTAAAGTGTCAAGAGTTTTCTGCATATTCAGCAGTCCTCTGGGATCTCCAGTTGGTGGGCTGCTCCACTCCTCCCTGCAACAGAATCAGCCATGCAGCCACTCCTGTAATGTATGGTGCATTGCCATATGTGGCCACCCAGCTCGTGATTGCCATGCATCCCCTGACATCCTAATGCAGGAAATAGGAGTGTCCCTGGATGAGTGACATTCAATTATCCAAGAAAGAAATTCTTAAAAGACCACATGATACAAAGATAAATCACCTTGGCTGACAGCTCCATTACAAAACTGACATATGGAGAAGAGAAGTAGCCCACTGGGCTAAAGGTATTCTCTCAGCCACTCCCTAAGCAATTGTGATGTTTGAGCAAGGAAAGGGCCTCAGCCAGATGATTTGGGCAAGGCCCAAGAGTCACATCATAAGAGGATTAGATTTCCCCTACAATATCAAGCACCATGTTTCAGACATCAATTATTTGCTAGAAAAAAAATTTAAAAAAACCTGGAGAAGCCCCTGACAAGTAAATGTAATTATTATTATGATATGGTCCCTGACTAGGCTATCCAAAGCTACTACCCCCACCTAGCACCTAACTACCATCATTAATCTAGAATAGATTTGTGTTTCCTTTACTTTTTATACTTCATTTGGCACAATCCATGTTTGTTTTATTCTTTTTGTTATTATATCTCTACCAACCAGCACGATGTCTGGCACTCAGAAGGCATGAATAAGTATCAGTAAATAAATTAATACGTGAGAAGTATGACTGCCTTATGGGCTGAATACAAACCAACTGCCCCATGTTCTTACCTACAAGGCAAAGGGTACACCCCTTTGCTTCTTCTCTAAATTGATGCTGTAGCAAAAACTAAGCTCTTTGGCTTGCACTGTACTCTCCCCACACCCCCAACTATTTCCACACTATCCCCTGGTATTAGCAAGACAATGAGCTAAGTAAGACTTTTGCTTCTGTCAAAAGGGATACTAATAGTATTAAAATCATAGGGTCATTGTGGGGTTTCAATTAGACAATGCAAATAAAACACAAAGCACTGTGTCTGGCCTAAAATAAGAGTTCTGTAAACAGTCGCTATTTGGCTGTTGGCCCACTGATGTTAGAGCTCTGGACCAGTACAATTGTCTGAGAGAAAAATATTGTTTGATTCCTCATAGGAAAGCCAGAGCATTTTGGAAGCTCCGTCCTTCACATTCATTCTGTAAGTTATGCAGCTACTTTAGAAGGACAGGGCAAAGAGGAGAAATCCTTCTGAAATGCTACCTCCTACCTTTGTTACTATGGGTAAATCATAGAATTTGAATTTAAAAGGAACTTAATGATAATCAATATAGCCTCCCATTTCATATTTGAATCCTCTCTATAATATTCTCCACAAAGTGTATTCAGCTCCCACAGCCACTTGTGAGAGGCCTGTTCCCAAATACATTCAGGAAAGGTCCACAGGGAAGAACAATGCAAAGTTGCCCATATTTTATTTTTAACACTATACATTTGACAATATGAAATTCTACACTGCATGTCACAATGCACAGTCTGCCATGGAGGGCTTACATTTCTGAAATAATCATGTTCCCATTTTGATTCCAGTAAGAGGAAATGTAATGAAAATGTCAAAAGAGGTTACTAAACGATTTAGGCACATTTTCAATTCCTGTGTTGCATTTTTAATAGTTACATTAAAAGTGAATACTGTAGGGACTCTCTCACACACACATAGGGAAAATGAGGTATTCTGGAGATACAGCTTTGATATAAGTAAAAGCTTTAAAGAGACAGCTATTTAATTATGCATTAATATAAATGCTGAATAAGAGATGTTCGGTAATGAAAAGAGACCCTATTACAGATTATATCCTACTCACCCTATTAATGTTTAGTTCCTGTTACTGGTTGTTGGGATCACCAAGGCTGGACAGACCAGAAGAACCTAATTAAATCAGCTAGTTTCTCGGGAGATGGGAGGTTTAAAGGAAATTGATGTCTGTATAGCAAAAGTCAGCCATTGATATAAAATGGCCAGAGGTTCACAGTGAAGGATTGTGTTGTTTTATTGCTTGATATGTCAAAAACACTGTAGGTAGAATGAACACACACACACACACACACACAAACACACACACTACTATCTTGTAGAAAAGGAGTTTTTAAACTGTCAGTAATGTGGTAAAAGTTAGTTTAATTACAAGGATGCTAGATAAAATTCCCTGGATATTGCAAAAGGGCCCTAGTCAGAAGTGCAGGCAAGCTTCTTTATGAACTAAGAAATCTAAAATACATTTAACAAACGGCTACATCATGCTTTGTACTCTAGAATGCCACAGTGCAAGTTGTATTGTGTTATTTTTTACCACCATCATATTTATAAAGAAAAGTTTAAATAAAACATCAAAGCAACCTTAAAAGTTAGAAGTAACAGGCAGGATTTGGAGTGTGTATGACACAGGTGAAGACTTTGAATGTGATCTCCACACGTTTTCTTCATAGCTCAAGTAGGTACTTCCTTAACATAGAGATTATATTATAAAATGGAACTCAGGAGATACTAAAGGCAATAGGTCTTTCCTTTCTTCCTTAAGTTTTACAATCTTTGAAGAGACTTAAGTACTATAAAGGACCACATCTTGAGACCCTTTCCTCTATTTCCTAGACCAGTGGACTCCTGAATTTGGTGTGAGCATAAAATAAGAAAATAATCCAAAAAATTAAAATTTCTATAATTTGGCAAGATCATAGGATTCAAATTTAACTCTTATTTAAGGAATAAAGGTATAAATAATTACTGTACTCCCAAGTTGGTGAGCTGACATATGTATCAGCTACAGGTGTAGAAAACCAGTTTCTACTCCAGATGCACTTGCTAAACTAGTTGGAAAGGCAAGATTTACATGGCAAATGATAGGATCGATATATTATGGTTCGGTATGTAAAGATGAAATGTTACGTCTAAGTCTGAGTAGACTTGCTTTTGTAATAAAATTAGGTATACAAATTGTGTATTCAATGTTTTCACATGTTCTTTATAACCATTCATGGCTCAGTGGTTCTTACACTTTCCATTAATGAACAAAACCAGAGTACCCCTTGCCTGAGTCATTCCACTGCTCTCTCACCATTGAAATATACTTGTCGCCTATTCCTTCCCAACTTTATTCTTCAGAGATGACAGATACATAATTTGATAAAAATCATTCTGAAGCATTATTTGCATTTCAGCACTTGGATTTAAACAAGGTATTTCAATGACCTAATTTAAAGAGAGACTTCTAAGGGAGGTAATCTCAGCACTGTGGCAGGACACTAGGCAAGGCTGGGGGCAGACAGATGAAAATTTGTGTGATCACATAGATGAAGTCCAGGTTGGGGTCAAAGTTGTCTGGGATCCAGTGCTACTGTTTGTTCTGAGTCACAGATCCCTCATCTTAAAAAACAAAAAAGTTGAAGGTGATTTTTTTCTAATACTTATCATTCAATAATTTTATTTTGTTTCCCACAACTAAGGTATCTATTCAATATCAGTCTTCCTTTCACATATACACACACACACACACACACACAGAGATACACACTTTCTCTCTCTCCCTTCTCAATTTGCCCCCCCATCATGTCCATCTCCAACTAAATAAGGGCTAATATATTCATTAATTAGAATACGTGAATATTCAAATAAAATAGAAACAAAGCCTCTGTCCTCATTAAGGGCTATTTTCCCAGGCTTGAATGTCAAAAGATCAAAATACAAACCAAAGACTAGAATTGTCATAATTATGTTTTATTTATTTCTGAAATTTTTGTACTAAGAAAGCTATTTTCAAAATTATTCAAATTAGTGAAATAAATCTCTTACAGTACCAGGGATAATTTTACAAATAGTCCAGCCTTATAAGTAGAGTGGAAAGTGGTGTGAATATGCTTAATAAAGAGAAGCAAGCCTTTGGTATAGATCGGAGCTAAACAAGCCATACGCTAAAGCTGGTAAGCAAACTGATTCTAGAATAACACAGTGAAGGGTGGTGTTAGGTAGAAATATAAAGTTGGTAAAATCTGTCCTTGGTATCTTCCTTCTTACTCACCTTTCAGTGTACTTTTCAGACCACGTAATCCTGTTTATCCCTGCTTTAGATTGATTTTATTTATATTGTACTTGATGGATCTTTGGGACAACTCTATTCATCCAAGCTCATTTTCTGGGGAGATGGATAGTATAGCAACAAATCTGACTTGGAAGAGGAAACTGAACATGAATGTCTCTGCCTCATTCTGTCTCCCTTTAAGAGTAGCACTCCCCCTAGTCAGGTGGGTGTCTTCTGCTGTTTGTCTGCTGATACAGGAGGAGCACACCTGTGTCAGACCAGGCTAACTTCTAAGAGGCACGTTTGGAGACATTTTTTACTAGACCCCTAACAGCCTTCAAAGATAAGGTAGAATAATTACCCTTACTGCTAGCTGGGTAGTGATTGCATGCTTTGTAGACCCAAAATACCCCCAGATGACTCATCCCAAGGGCTGAACGAAGGGAGTGGGAAGGAGGTAATAGCTGGGAACCAATTTGACTACAGATTCTAATCATGTTCTCCAGTCTAGTACTTACAGAAATGCAGCTAATATTTAGTTTTCCGTTTACCTCACTCTTTTGTTCACTTATCTATCACTTCTTAACTGCAGGGTGTGGCGATGTGGTAGGAGAGAGGGTGTTTGATTAAGTGTTACCTTAATCCCTAATGTGGTCAACAATCTGTTATTAGCTGGTAAATATTTTAGCTGACACCATCTAAGATATATATTTTTCTCATGATAACCTGTATTATCCTGAAAGTCCACTGAAAGTCTACAATGGTGGTGATGGTGTTTACTATTAATTAACATGAGAGATTCCATCTGTGGACCTTTACATATACTCATTCTAATTCTTACAACAATCTTAGAAGTTGGAAATTATTGTCTCTACAGATAAACAGGATCAGGTAAAAGCACTTAGATAATAATTAGCTGAGCTAGAATTTAAACCAAAATACATACCTCAAAGTTGATCATCTTTTCTGAACAGCACATTGCGATTAGGAGAGATAAACTGTATATACAAATTACAATTTAATCCAGACTTTCATACCCACCATTGAGAAATGCAAATACTAACCTGAATATAAACATAAATAGTAAGAATATAAATCAGAAATACCTGAAATCACCTTACCTCATATTCTTATTTTTTCCTTCGGAGTATTTATCACAATTTATAATTAAATATTTCCATGGTTATTTAATGTTTATTTCCCCAAATGAAATATATGCTCCACATGGACAGGAATCATTTCTAGTTTCTTTACCATTGCATCCTTAGCACTCACATTAAATAATCAATATTTGTTGAACAAACAAAAAATACTCAGCCATATTCTCCCTTTTAGCTACTCCACTCTTTTCCAATGGAAAAAAAAATTACATACATGGACCAATTAAGCCTTCCTCCAGAATCTTTTTTGGATATATAGGGAGAGCATAACTTAACTGCTATTGAAAATCCAGCATAAAGTCACAGAGACAATTTCCAGAATTCACTTCAATATGCCCCGCCTTCAAAACTATTCTGAATCCCTTCTTCCAACATTCTTCAATGCTTTTTTGTACCACATGCCTTGCTATCCCAGACTACTGTGTCTTTTCAGAATACGACCCTTATGACCAGGTTTCAGTGACTATTTGAATTTGTCTCCTGCTTGGAATGTTTACCTGACCATTATCAATTTGTCAAAATGCAATCTTTATTTAAGGGGCAGCATTTACATGAAGATGTCAGCTGCTCTTTCCAGTCAAAGATAATTCATCTGATCTTCTATTAAACATCCTTAAATCTATATTATTGTATTTATCATGGACTATCTGGCATTAAAATTCACTTTATACAATTCTCTCCCTAACAGAATTCAGAGCTCTTTTGTTCCAGACGTTATATTCTCTTGGTTCCTGGTACTGTATCTTTGGCAAGGAAAATAGTCAATTAATGCCTATTAAACTGCATTCTATTTCTTTATTTATAGTATGAAGATAATGACTAGCTTAATCATCATGGGATGCTTCAAAATGCCAGAGTCATGAAATACTGTCAATAGTTGAAATGACAACTTGTTCCATCATGAGCTTATTTGTTTTGTCAGTTGTTTTTAAAAATGTGTGTTCTAGCAATTATTGTTGAAAAAAATAACAGCGTAGAATGATACAAAAATAGGTTCCAATAATAGATGCAGATCAGATGATTATTTATAAAATTGTTTCTAAACTTGTGTTATATATTAGAAATATAATTTTAAATCAATTGAATTCTGACAAAAGAATATGCATCTTATAAGTATCATAACAGATTTACCTTTTACTATATTAGCAAGCATCTTTCCAATAAATTTATTATTTTTTAACATCAAATAAAATAGGAAAAAATTCTGGCGTTTGCAGCCAGAGTGGCCTGTCACAATTGCTGAAATAGAAGATTTGCTTTAGCTTCGTAGAAATGATAGCAAAACAGGGAAGAAAATCATATGGAAAAATGGGGTTTGTGAACTCTCTGGAGATTTTCTACCATGCATAGACTTTTGGGGGTAGTAAAGAATCTCATGGATCTAATTTTCACTGGTTATTTCATTCCAACATAGGTAAATTACCTGTCTATTACAGTTTTTATTGTTTCCTTATGACACCACTGCTTCATTCTCACACCATTGTGTTTCTCATAACCCCCTTTCACCAATTAAGTAATAAATGGAGTCAGATTCTCCCAGTAGCCAACCCTAAATTAGTTATCTTTGGAAGCTATATTAAAATTGTAACTCAAAATATAAGCACCATTTTCAGAAGCTGCTTAATTACTATACAAACACTGGGTAAATCTGACTCAACACATCTTAAATAATTGGTGCCATATATTAAGTGTTGGCTGAGTGCAACTTTCAAAAAACAAATTATTAAGTTGTCATACATCAAGATAGAGTTAGGTTTCCTATTATTGGAGGTACAGAGTGTTCTTATGCCAAACACAAAAGCTGCATCTTCAGTCAAAGTAGACAAAGGAGTGTGCACACATATGGGTGAACTAAATATGAAGTTGTATCAAAAATGACAGGTATTTATCAGAGATTTGATATTGAATGTCAAACAACCATTTCTGAGAAATTATAAAATCATTTCAGTGTGCAAGAAAAATATTTACCTAGAGGAGGTAAGTAAATTAAGAAGAGAGTGTAGATTAATCTTTAAGAAAAGGTGGGATGCAACAAGTTGCTTTGGGGATGTCCATGTAATAGCTGTGGTTATTTTCCCTGTTTATTTCATATACCCTTTTCTGATAGGTATCATTCTCCAAGGGTGGTTCACAGATTCTTGAGGATTTCTGAGACACGTTCAAGTGTTTGCAGGGTCAAAGCTGTTCTCATAATAGTGCTAAGATGTTGTGTGACTTTTTCATCATGATGATATTTGCACTAATGACAAAAAGCAACAGAGGATAGAACTGGTGGTTCCTTAGCTTGAATCAAGGGAATGGCACTGAACTATGTTAGTTTAAGCCATTGTATTCTCTACTGACATGCACTCATGGGGAAAAGAATTCCACTTTCACTTAAGGTTGTTAAAATAGTAAAAAATATCGTTTATTAAATTACTAATTATATTAAATCTACGATCTTGAGTACTGTCCTTTTTTGGGGGGGGAACCAAGTGTTTAGCGTATACATCACACTTTTAATGCAGTAAAGAAGTTATAAGATTGTAATAAAGGATGTGAAGTTCTCTCATTTATACTCGTTCTTATACAAGGGTCATACAAAGAAATTAAAGAAGTCAAAATATGGTTCGGTATAAGGAAGCGACGTTCTCATGGGCATTGGTTTTCCGAGGTTGAAGAAAGTGAGGTTCTCAACTGCAGAAGTATTCTAGGACAGGCTAGATCATATTTTGGAGGGGTGCTACAGGCTCCCTGGCATAAAGGAAATAACACACTGCCTGAACTTGGAATGAATAACTTTTACAGTCAATCCTGTGTTGAATTTCTTAGCAACTTGCTTTCCCCCAGGTCCACAAATTTGGTCACATAGTCAACTGAATAAAAGCTAAGATTCTCAGAACTGATTGAAGCTAGCATAAGTATTTTGCATAACTAGATCAAATATAAACAGGTGAAAAAAGAAAAGAAAGGATAAGAGAAGGGAGGAGAAGAGAGGTGAAGAGAAAGAAAAATAAAAGGTCATTTAAGAATCCAGGTTTGTGTTTATGTCCAATGAGGTCCAAATTACAGCTGGGCTTGAAATCCACCAAACTCACAAATTTTCTCAAAGGCTGCAGAGTGGGAGCCATTCAGATGTCCTCCCTGAGCCTGAACACACAGCAAATGCAGCTGCACAAGGTCCCTGGAATCTACAAAGTGATCAGAGTAAGGAAGTTTCCATCTAAGCTGCAATGTTTCATTTTCATCGACCACTTGTTTTCTGAATGTATAGCTGTAATCCAGCTAATTTTGGTCATCCTGTATGTGAAGTTTGGCCTTCAACTTCTCCATTTCCTTCTCATATCATAACAGTGTCCTGTTCATTTGGTTTTTGTTTTCATTTTGGGTGTATTTACCCTTCCTCTTTCTTTTCTTCAATAGTTAATAGGATTAAGAGTAATCTTTACAGTTTATTATTTCTATTCTGCTGCAAATGGTAAACACGAGTTCCCCAATGGTCTTAGAGTTGTCTACCACCACTATTTTCATGGATCTGTTTAGCATTAGGATTTTCTGAGGTTTCTGTCTCTTTATATAAATGAAAACATCCCCATTTTGCAACATATAGTAATTTAATATTCTGCCAGCTTCCATTGAAATGCCTTTCAGGGAGTCTTCCTCAGAAAGAAACACCCCATAGTGAGAAACTTGGCCAGCATGTGCCTTAGGGACTCACTCCTGAGTGACTTGACATGCATTACATAGGCTGATTTGGCTCACACTGCGTGGTTTTCACCATGTTGCAGTGGCAGATGCAAACCTTCAAGGACAGGGCCACCATTTTCTAGGTGATTTGAAGGCTCTCACTAAGAATTTCTTATTCCTCATCTGGCTTCTACCCAGAATTCCACTGGAATCTATTCTGGCCAGGGTTGTTTTTGTTTTCTCTGATGATAAAGCAAGTGTTCACTGTCCAGTCCTTATCTGACTGCAGAGAAACTGGACAACACTGACCATTCCAGTGGGGTCCTTTCCATCACTCTGTGACCCCTCTTTCACAGTCTCCACAGGCTTTTCTCCTATGTTTAAATCCCATGTTCCTTACTTTTTCTCCTAGTCCCTCTTCTCTTCCTACTCCACACCATTACTCTGTTGATCTTACTCACTCTAGGGATTTGCATTTCACAGATCTGCAGATAAAGACCTGACCTCTTCTCTGTGTGCTTTATACAAGTTTACACCATATTTCCCCAAGATCTCTTACAAGCAAACCAAATTCACCTTACAAAAAACAAACCTATGCCCTCTCCTCTGCCTCCACCTCGCCCCAAATCTGCTCCAGCTCCAATGCTTCTGATCTCAAACATTGGAGCCAAAAAGTCAAAGCCAAAAAGGAGAGAAACATCTTTGACATGCTGTCTTCCTCATTCCTGCATTCAATCACCTAGGTCCTGACAAATTCAACTCCTAAATATCTCTCAAAGTTGTTGTCCTATCCTACTCTAGGCTATCATCGTTTCCGGTGTAAGTCATAGCAATAGCTTTCCAACTGATCTTCCCAAGAAGAAAACCTTTTCCTGCCCTTCAATACTCTCTCCATATCTCAGCCAATAGAATACTACCTTGTCTCAAGGAAAAGCAACTGTGCAATTGTGTATGTTGCAAACTAAACTGGCCACCCTTTCATGGAATACCATTTTTGTTGGAAATAACTGATAAGCTATGGCTATTCAGATTTGGATATCTGACAGAAATATTCTTGAAAGTAAGCCTGTCACGTTAAGGAAAACAAACAATAGTAAGTCCTTTTTGCCAATGATAAACTTTGAAATTTTGAGTAAAGATTATAATTTTGGAACAATTGTATCAGCCCGCATGAACTTGGCAGCTTTGGTGTGGTACTAACAAATATGATTTGTTATTGTTAATACTGTTGTTATCACATAATGGAATACTACCCAAATATTAGAAAGATTTGCATAACCCACAGAAGCAATCTTTTCTAAATGACCAATACATGATATTCCAAATATGTTCAAAGTGAAGATAAACCAATGGATTTTACAAAACAAAATATGACAAATTATTTCTTTCATATGGTTGCAGATATCACATTGTAACTTAGATTTAAGAAACTACCCTGTGTAGAGTTTGGTATGGTTTAAAAAAGACTACCTTCAAGTAATATGAAACATCTGTACACATATTTTCCTTTTCAAGTACATACATATGAGAGATTTGATTTCTTTATATGCTTCGAGCAAAAAACAAAACATTTCACAACAAATTGAATGCAGAAGCAGCTATGAGAATCCAGACGTCCTCCATTAAGTTAGACTTTAAAGAGGTTTGGATAATGGTCAAGTAATGCCACTCTTAATTGTTTTTTTTTTTGTTTTGGAAAAGAATATTTTATTTTTTAAAAGTTATTTATTATACTATAAAATTATTAATGTTATATTTAAATGAAATAATATATAAATAATTTAAAGCTTCTTAGCTTTCATGTCTAATATGGTAAATTTTAACAAGTATAATCCACACAAAAAACAGCACTTTGGTGTCCTCAATAATTCTTAAATCTACAAAGAACTTGTAGGACAATAAAAAGTTTCAAAACAATTGTCTTACGTATAATGTGTGATGCAGTGCTGAATAAACACTTGTTACCTATTGATTAATTTATTGTTACATCATCAGTTTAATCTTCTCTGTGATTTAATTCCAAATAGTAGTTCCATTATATAAAAATTAATTTTTATAAATTTTATTTTTCAGATAAAATTAGTTGAAAAATAAACTATTTTTCTAAAAAGCTTTTCTAAATTTTATTTTCTAATCTCAAAGATATACATCTTTAACCCACTAATTCTACCTCTAGGAATTTACCTTAAGACAATAATTGAACAAGTGTGTGAAAGATATGTTTTGGAATATCTTCATTGTAGTGTTTTTATGGTAACAAAAATGCGGAAATAAATATTGATCTATAAAGAGTTATTTAAATATGGTATAGTGCATCCATATGAGGGCCTATTAAGAGTCACTAAAACATTGTATGTATATAGTATGTATTTTGTATGTATATTGAAACAAGTATCTATTTATGACACATAAACTGGAAAGCACTGATAGGTAAACTATAAAAATATAAATGTATAAAGATATAACTGAACTCAAAAAGAAGAGAAATATTTTCATGTTCCCAAACAAATGCTGAATATGGAGCAAGCCTGAAGCTGTGGGCTGACTCGGTTTTGGTTCATGTTGAGATAAAGGGAATAAAAGTGCCCCATGCTCCATAGGATTATCAAAGCAAGGCTTCATGCTTGAACCCAGGATCTGAGTGAGGGTCTTCCATTTAAAAAAGGATTATGGAAGTAAAAAAGAGAAAACCATCTTCCAGCAGCTGCCTAGGGTTTCAGGTTCACTGAAGCTGCACGTAGAGGGAGACAGGAAGACAGAAACAATAAACTTGAGAGAATCGAGCTAATTCTTTTACTAGGTGGCTGCATTCTCTGATAACCATCTCTGAATAGAAATATAAAAATGGATTCTTGACGGAAAATCCTTAAAGGTGGAAGTGGAGGTAACTACAGAGCTGACAGACAGGACTGAATCTACAGAGAATACAAGAATGAAAGATGGGGGAGATGGGGAAGGAGAAGGACAGAAGAAAGAGAGATAGAAGAGAGAAAGAAAGAAAGTTTCCTCATCAGAATTAGTAAATAAATGAAAATAAATTTTTAAAAAAATCAGGAAAACACATGCTAAGAAAGACAGTCAATAATGATAATAATTGAAAGATAAATTGACAGAAGACAAAAATTCTTTAAAAATCAGAAACAGGACTATAAAATGCACATGCTTGGGATTCTAAAAGAAATAAATGTTTTATAATCTGAATTTAAGTGTATAAATATTCAAACTAACCTGATTAATAATTTCCATTATCTAATAAGCTGGCATATCTATCTTCCAAATTACCCTTTTGGGTATGTGCCCAATACAGCCAAGAAGAAGTTTTTTGTTTTTTGTTTTTTTGAGACAGAGTTTCACTCTCGTTGCCCAGGCTGGAGTCCAATGGTGCAATCTTGTCTCACCGCAACCTCCAATTCCTGGGTTCAAGTGATTCTCCTGCCTCAGCCTCCCCAGTAGCTGGGATTACAGGCATGCGCCACCACGCCCACCGAATTTTGTATTTTTAGTAGAGACAGGGTTTCTCCATGTTGGTCAGGCTGGTCTTGAACTCCCAAACTCAGGTGATATGCCCACCTCGGCCTCCCAAAGTGCTGGGATTACAGGCGTGAGCCACCACGCCCAGACGCCAAGAAGTTTGGTATGTGTATATGATATAAATGAATGACCTATGGCATTTTTTGTTAAACACACACACAACAACAATAGTAACTACACTGAAGCAAGCTAAATTTTCCTAGGAGAACACTTAAATAAATGGTGGCATATTTCTGCAATGGTACATAATTGTAGTGAAATTAAATGTAGTAGATATCAAAAGTACAAAAATAGACTAAAATTCAAAAACAGAATAAAAAGCTAAAAGCCAGGTGCATAATAATACCTACAATATAAAGTACTTATGTAAAATTTTAAAATATGTAAAACAATAACTACATATGGATATGTACCTATGTAGTAAACATGACAAAAAGATAGCCATCATCTTTAGAATTATGATTAACACTGGAAAAAGGATACTAGAAATAGGAAAGAGTACACAAAAGCTTTAATTATTTGTTTTATTATTTAAAAAATCTGAACTACTATAGCAAAATGTTAAAAGTTTTGCTTCACATATATCTTTCTGTATATGTAAAATATTTCATCATAAAATGTTAGTAATTATGTGTAAAATAATGACATTTTAGGATAGTTCATTAGAAAAGTGTTATCTTCATTTGCTATTGTGTCTATAAGAGATATAAATTAATTGGCTAATAAAAACAGGAAAAATCAATATAACTGTTTAAATATCTTACATAATATTCTGAAGCATATTGAAGTTGTTAACAACCTGACATATATGGAGAAATAATAAAGATAAATATTTACTGTAATAATTAAAGAATGTCTTTCACATTTAAATTTATTTTAATGATTATTTCTTAGATGAAATTATGTAAGTAGGATTTTACCAATTTTGCCCAACTGGTAAATATTTATCAACGATGTTGTTACTGTTTAAAGGGAAACTTTTAAGGTTGACAAGTAAACTCTTATCGAATATCTTTTTTTCTTTTTTTGACAGGAACTTGCTTTGTCACCCAGGCTGGAGTGCACTGGCACCATCATAGTTCACCACTGCCTCAAACTCCTGGGCTCAAGCTATCCTCCCACCTTTGCCTCCTGAGTAGCTGAGAGCACAAGCGTGTGCCACGGTACCTGGCTAATTTCTTTATTTTTTTGTGGAGATGGGGATCTCATTATGTTCCACAGGCTGGTCTCAAACTCCTGGCCTCAACCGATCCTTTCACCTAAGCCTTCCAAAGTGCTGGGGTTAGGGATGTGAGCCACTGCACCCAGTCTGATATTTATAATTTTAAAAATATGTACATATATAACATCTTTAAATTTAAAGACTTAAAACTATATTCTTCTTAAAATTTTCTCAAAGCGAATGGTAGGAATAGCATAACTTATGATGGGTTATAGACACTTTTTTTAATTTTAGATACATTTACTTAATGCTACACTTCACTAAAACATGCAAAGTCCATTTAGGAGAAGTAACTTCACTCATCAATTGAAAACATTAACTAATGATTAAAGTGTCAATGGAAAGACTGCTTTGGGACTAGTAATATAAGCAGAAGTGTAATTTCTTAAATTTACAATCAGTTTTTCTGCTTCAAAGATAAATACATTGCTATGACATATACATTTTATTTACTTATATAAGAACTTTATGTATGTTCAGAAAATCTTCTTTTCTTTAATTATACTGAGCAGCCAGTCATAGAGATTTGTAGACTAGCTTTGAAGGCCTAACCAAAGAAAACAAAATGAAAACAACGATGTCTAATATATCTGCTTACATCCTATCCAAACTCTGAAAAACTGCTTTGAAAAAGTAATTAAAAGGATACATAATAGGTAGCTTAAACTAATTTAATGAGTCCACAGTACTATTTGGTAAAACAATATGCTGTATTAGAAAAAGTAATACAATAAATATCATTCACTATCCGAATTAATTCATCAACATTGTGTTTAGACTTGTTACTGTCTAGAAAATGCTGTTCCTATCTAAAAAAAAAAAAAGAAACTGAGATGCTGACATAGATCAGGTTTCCTGAAAACAGACTCTGAAATGGGCACTTTTGTGCAGAAGGTGCTCTTGGAAGGTTGACCTTCACGAAGCCAGAAGGGCAAGACTAAGCAGAGGGAAAAGCTTATCTACAATGTGATTGCAAGTGAGATTTGATTGCAGGGAGATCTGGCGCTAGAATGGCCCTTTAGAACTTCCATTCATTCCTAATTGAAATGAATGGTGGAGCCTTTACATCCTTGCAGCAGCTCGTGACTGACCATGAGTCCTCCACTAGGAAGGACATGGACATAGGTGAGGCAGTTTCCTGATACTGAGGGCAATCCTCAATGAGAGACGGAGCTGAGAGCTGGCAGCAGCCTATATTGTTAACAGCTGGACATGGCTAGAGTAGCCTGGAGAAGAGAATGGACGTTGAGCACCGTGGTATCCATTAGGGGTATACACAAAGTCAAGTCTGTATTGATTTACTAATTTCTAATATACATATGCCTACTTCTATATATACTGGAGATGTATGAATTAAACTAATGTTCTTCACACAGTATTTCTAAAGGATCAAAATCAGTATAGACAATAGCCAGCAGGAAAGATGAGAGATAAATTACAAAATATGGAGATTTTTACTGAAACTGAAAATTAAATTTAAAGGTAAGAAGCAAACTGAAACAATATAGCTTCTTGTCATCTGAAAGGAAAATAATTTGCTCTCGGGGAAAATAAATATTTGCTGGTTTTAAACATAGACATAATTTATCACATGAAAAAGACACTGAATAACAATGTCTTTATATCTGCAGAAAATGCAGAAAGTGCTGTCCTTCAGCTACTGCTTATATTGGTAAAATTGGAAAGCTGATGAGAGAATCAACTGCTACAAATCACTGCTAAGGAGAAGTAAGCCCATGTGTATTGTTTTCTAGTGCTCTAACTCGAACCTACCTACAGAAATGAACTGGTACCGTGTTTTTTTAGATGGATATTTATGAGAAGCACTTGCCTCAACCATATTTTGCCTGGAGCTAAATAAAATAGTCATTTCAAGATTGAGCTCTCAGACAAGTGCCCAGCACATACATACTCTATGTTGATGATTGAAAATCTACCAGATAGTCTGGCAGCAAGGTTACAGTCTGTTATGGAAATCAAGGAGTTGAATTATATTTTTTCCCACTTGGAGGATCATCCCCTTGTCCACATGGAGGTGAACAGTAGGGGACCTATGAGTAGAACCAATTTTTAAAAAGAGCTTTTAATTTCCATCAGCTGAAGACTTTTCTCTGTTTTATCTTAAAAGCCATATAAGCTAGACTGGTATTGACTCCCCAGGAGGCCAACTTAAGAAGAATTTTGAGGCAGTTTCAGAATTCTGTGGCAAAAAAAAAAAAAAAACAGTCGGACTTATTAGGGAAATGTGCCATGAACAAGAGAACAGGCAGGCTATTTATCTACATACCAAGATTTACTCCCACAGAGATTTGCACCATACAGTTGGGAAGACTCTGGCTTAGATCATTTTTGGAAGAGGTAAATCTCAATTGGCTTCTCTAGAATGTATGATTGTGAGTTTCACTGCCTTGTTTTGAGCCCATGAGCTACAAAATGTACTCCTGAAAGACTCTCGATGAAATTATTTACTGTGGCTCATGTACAGTTATACTATACCAAATGCAAATTTAGTTTTAGCCTAGCTGCTCCAGAGTTGATAGTCTCTGAGTATTACATCCAACTTGTTTGGCTGCTTAAGAAACATTCTGACTTCTGTAGTGTAATGATGTCATTTATAAAGAAGGAAATGTCTGGTTTTCTTATTTCTAATGGCAAGATGATAGGGTATGTAGCTTCTGTCAAATTATTTTAAAATGTTGAACGAGTATATTCAGGTACATGTGGATATGTATGGGGGGGGGATATATCCCCATTTTATCCCATTTACTATGATAATTTGATCTCAGCAAGGTCTTTTTATCTACCCTCTCCCCTTTTTAAAATAGTAGCTTCCCATCACTACTACTCTAACATTACATATTGAGCTTCCCCATCTCATATTTCCAAATAACCCTAATTATCATCTTTAATACAGTGTGTAACTCACACCTATATTTTATCCATTGGCTTTTCTTTCCCCATGAGAATATTTGTTCCTTAAGGGCAGAGATTTTCATGTTTTAATTTCTTCTACATACCAAGGTCTAGAATGGTGACACTATACAGAGTAAAAACTCAATAAATAAGCAGGTGTTGAATAAGTTAATGAACACATCCACCAATAGATGTTGTCTACCCATTCTGAGTCTATAATTATACTGATATATACTGATTTAAAGAATAAATAAGATTTTCATTTATGTGGGAATCACATGACTTGGCCCAGACATTGATTCTTACAATGGGGAATGGGAAGAGGGCAATGATAGATCAAAATAGACTAGTCTTAAAGTGCATGGTTGTTGTTAACTGCTTTTTTTAAGATGAAATAGTATATTTGAGGAGACCATTCATTCTATAGTTCACTGCAGTTATACCTCCCTTAAGTTCAATCCTGACAAATATTGTTTTCTTTAAAAACCTTCAAAGATTATCAAAATCCATACTCCTTGGTTGGTCTGAAATTCATTGATTTCTCCGTCCCTGACATTTGCTTCTAACCAAACGTTACAACCTCATTTCTACTGCCACTACGTTTTACCCATATTCTATTAATACTAATTCTCTTCTATATTCCAGTACAAATGAACTATACTAAAATAAAAATATCTGATGACCAAATACTATTAAAGCTTTAACCGGAACTTAGGAAGGATGTTGAGTTAGCCTCATCCTTTCAGACTCTGAAATTTTCAATGTAAGCTGGTTTGTTTGAGAAAACAGAACTGGAGAAAACGGTTATATTCGTTATTTTGAGTTAAGCTTAATTGAGTCCACAGTTACTGGTATTGCATGTTACAACTGTATAATACCTGAAAAATCCTGTTAAAAAAAGAAAAAATGGGCTGGGCACGGTGGCTCACGCCTGTAATCCCAGCACTTTGGGAGGCCGAGGTGGGTGGATCACGAGGTCAGGAGATCAAGACCATCCTGACTAACACGGTGAAAACCCTGCCTCTGCTAAAAATACAATAAAAGTAGCTGGGCGTGGTGGCGGGCACCTGTAGTCCCAGCTACTCGGGAGGCTGAGGCAGGAGAATGGTGGGAACCCAGAAGGCGGAGCTTGCAGTGAGACCAGATCACGCCACTACACTCCAGCCTGGGCAACAGAGCAAGACTCGGTCTCAAAAAAAAAAAAAAGAAAGAAAGAAAAGAAAAAATGCATAAGGTTCCTTGGTCAGACCACATAATAAAATTCTGAAATTCTTTTATTACAAAGAAGAATTTGACAACTGGTAAAAATGTATTTGTTTATGTTTGTCTCCCAACTCACTTCCTGAACATCAGATTGTAAGATCGATGAGTAGAGCACCATGATCTGTTTTCTTCACTATTAAATACCCAAAACCCAGCATAGTGTCTTCATGTGGATATTTATTAAATCATTGTAACTATAGAATTAAGGTGGAAACTTTAGTTTAAAAGGCAATTTCCAATCACTTATTGTGTACTTTCCATGGGTTTTAATGAAAAAATTTGAGTGTGTCCACCAGTTTATTAAAGCTGGTAATTGGCTGCCTTCAGAGCTCACAGCATGGTCCATGTGAAAAGCATGAGTGGAGGCAAACCATATATTGGAGACCATGGTTTTTAATTTCCAACTGCTCTCACATAGAATCATGGAGAACCTATAAAGGTAATAAACACGTGAATTCATTCTTAGAGGTTGTCATTGTGGCGGCTTTTTTTTTTTTTTTTTTTCCTTTTCATAAAATAGAAAAGAGTAAAGGAAAGAGGTCAGGAATATTGAAGTCAGCGAGATGTTAGAGTAGGTTTGGGTCTTAATAGCAAATTCCGTTCCAGTTCTGGTATGTTTAGAGTGTGAAAGAGCATTAAGAATGTTCCTTTTGCACTGACATTCTTATTGTCATTAAAAGTGACATGTGAAAATGCCAATTTATAGCCATTAGGTAAAAGTACTATACTTATAAAATGAAAATTAAGCTACCTACAATAGTAATAGAAAAATACATTCTTAAAAAGGTCAAACTACACAAATAAAGTATTTAAAAGCAGTGTGTACAGGGAAATTTATAGCACTAAATGCCCACAAGAGAAAGCAGGAAAGATCCAAAACTGACACCCTAACATCACAATTAAAAGAACAAGAAAAGCAAGAGCAAACACATTCAAAAGACAGCAGAAGGCAAGAAATAACTAAAATCAGAGCAGAACTGAAAGAAATAGAGACACAAAAAACCCTTCAAAAAATTAACGAATCCAGGAGCTGGTTTTTTGAAAAGATCAACAAAATTGATAGACCGCTAGTAAGACTAATAAAGAAGAAAAGAGAGAAGAATCAAACAGATGCAATAAAAAATGATAAACGGGATACCACCACCGATCCCACAGAAATACAATCTACCATCAGAGAATACTACAAACACCTCTACGCAAATAAACTAGAAAATCTAGAAATGGATAAATTCCTCGACATATACACCCTCCCAAGACTAAACCAGGAAGAAATTGAATCTCTGAATAGACCAATAATAGGCTCTGAAATTGTGGCAATAATCAATAGCTTACTAACCAAAAAGAGTCCAGGACCAGATGGATTCACAGCCGAATTCTATCAGAGGTACAAGGAGGAACTGATACTATCCTTCTGAAACTATTCCAATCAATAGAAAAAGAGGGAATCCTCCCTAACTCATTTTATGAGACCAGCATCATCCTGATACTAAAGCCAGGCAGAGACATAACCAAAAAAGAGAATTTTAGACCAATATCCTTGATGAACATTGATGCAAAAATCCTCAATAAAATACTGGCAAACCGAATCCAGCAGCACATCAAAAAGCTTATCCACCATGATCAAGTGGGCTTCATCCCTGGGATGCAAGGCTGGTTCAACATACGCAAATCAATAAATGTAATCCAGCATATAAACAGAACCAAAGACAAAAACCACATGATTATCTCAATAGATGCAGAAAAGGCCTTTGACAAAATTCAACAATGCTTCATGATAAAACCTCTCAATAAATTAGGTATTGATGGGACGTATCTCAAAATAATAAGAGCTATCTATGACAAACCCACAGCCAGTATCATACTGAATGGGCAAAAACTGGAAGCATTCCCTTTCAAAACTGGCACAAGACAGGGATGCCTTCTCTCACCACTCCTATTCAACATAGTGCTGGAAGTTCTGGCCAGGGCAATCAGGCAGGAGAAGGAAATAAAGGGCATTCAATTAGGAAAAGAGGAAGTCAAATTGTCTCTGTTTGCAGATGACATAATTGTATATCTAGAAAACCCCATTGTCTCAGCCCAAAATCTCCTTAAGCTGATAAGCAACTTCAGCAAAGTCTCAGGATACAAAATCAATGTACAAAAATCACAAGCATTCTTATACACCAATTACAGACAAACAGGGAGCCAAATCATGAGTGAACTACCATTCACAATTGCTTCAAAGAGAATGAAATACCTAGGAATCCAACTTACAAGGGATGTGAAGGACCTCTTCAAGGAGAACTACAAACCACTGCTCAATGAAATAAAAGAGGATACAAACAAATGGAAGAACATTCCATGTTCATGGGTAGGAAGAATCAATATCGTGAAAATGGCCATACTGCCCAAGGTAATTTATAGATTCAATGCCATCCCCATCAACCTACCAATGACTTTCTTCACAGAATTGGAAAAAACTACTTTAAAGTTCATATGGAACCAAAAAAGAGCCCACATTGCCAAGTCAATCCTAAGCCAAAACAACAAAGCTGGAGGTATCATGCTACCTGACTTCAAACTATACTACAAGGCTACAGTAACCAAAACAGCATGGTACTGGTACCAAAACAGATATAGATCAATGGAACAGAACAGAGCCCTCAGAAATAATGTCACATATCTACAACTATCTGATCTTTGACAAACCTGACAAAAACAAGAAATGGGGAAAGGATTCCCTATTTAATAAATGTTGCTGGGAAAACCAGCTAGCCATATGTAGAAAGCTGAAACTGGATCACTTCCTTACACTTTATACAAAAATTAATTCAAGATGGATTAAAGACTTACATGTTAGACCTAAAACCATAAAAACCCTAGAAGAAAACCTAGGCATTACCATTCAGGACATAGGCATGTGCAAGGACTTCATGTCTAAAACACCAAAAGCAATGACAACAAAAGCCAAAATTGACAAATGGGATCTAATTAAACTAAAGAGCTTCTGCACAGCAAAAGAAACTACCATCAGAGTGAGCTGGCAACCTACAGAATGGGAGAAAATTTTCGCAACTTATTCATCTGACAAAGGGCTAATATCCAGAATCTACAATGAACTCAAACAAATTTACAAGAAAAAAACAAACAACCCCATCAAAAAGTGGGCAAAGGACATGAACAGACACTTCTCAAAAGAAGACATTTATGCAGCCAAAAAACACATGCAAAAATGCTCATCATCACTGGCCATCAGAGAAATGCAAATCAAAACCACAATGAGATACCATCTCACACCAGTTAGAATGGCCATCATTAAAAAGTCAGGAAACAACAGGTGCTGGAGAGGATGTGGAGAAATAGGAACACTTTTACACTGTTGGTGGGACTGTAAACTAGTTCAACCATTGTGGAAGTCAGTGTGGCGATTCCTCAGGGATCTAGAACTAGAAATACCATTTGACCCAGCCATCCCATTACTGGGTATATACCCAAAGGACTATAAATCATGCTGCTATAAAGACGCATGCACACGTATGTTTATTGTGGCACTATTCACAATAGCAAAGACTTGGAACCAACCCAAATGTCCAACAATGATAGACTGGATTAAGAAAATGTGGCAGATATACACCATGGAATACTATGCAGCCATAAAAAATGATGAGTTCATGTCCTTTGTAGGAACATGGATGAAACTGGAAATCATCATTCTCAGTAAACTATCGCAAGGTCAAAAAACCAAACACCACATGTTCTCACTCATAGATGGGAATTGAACAATGAGAACACATGGACACAGGAAGGGGAACATCACACTCTGGTGACTGTTGTGGGTTGGGGGGAGTGGGGAGGGATAGCATTAGGAGATACACCTAATGCTAAATGATGAGTTAATGGGTGCAGCACACCAACATGGCACATGGATACATATGTAACAAACCTGCACATTGTGCACATGTACCCTAAAATTTAAAGTACAATAATAAAAAAAAAAGCAACTAGCAAAGCAGCATCTGAGAAAGTGGTGATAATTATAACTCAGTGCTTACCATGTACTAGAGAATTTTCTAAACACTTCACATATATAAACAAATCCTATGACATCCTTGTAAGGTAGACTCTGGGATTACATTCATTCAGCTAAAATAACACACACACACACCCCTGACACCTATGTATGTCAAATAATTTGTCCAAGGTTTTAGAGCCAATATGTGCCGTAGCCTGAACTTTATCCAAGGCAGTATGTCATGTAGCCTGTATTTTAAACACTGTAAACCACAGTCTTCCAAACTGGCAGTCTTTGTTAAACAAGATAAAGACTGATGTCCCTGTCTGCAATGATCCATGTCCGCTTCCCTATCATTATCTCTTTCTAACTCTATGCCTACAAATAAATACATACATTAATTGATGTGGTATTTGTTAGTGTGGCCGAGAGTCCACCCACTTCGGAATCCCCTGAAGAATGCAGATTCCTGAGCATCATCCTACACCTAACTAAGCAGAATATATGGGGGTGTGTCCCTGAAATCTATGTTTAAAATTAATCCCTTCTATTTGTATAGAGGTCGAAATCAGGAAGTCTAAGCATTAATGGATACATACACATTTGTTTATTCCAATAAATATTAATTATCTATTATATACATTCATGTTAGATACACCAAAAGGAAAATCTGTGGGATGACCAAAACAGAGCTCCAGAAAGTGGTCACATCTGGTAGGAAGAGAGCACGATACCACAGGGATGAATACAGAGGGCCTTGGATGTCATGTTCTGCCCTTAAGCTGGGCATGGATAAACAGGTATTCATTTTGTTTTTACTAAAATCATTTACAGTTAAAAGTACGTGATTCAATAGACATCCAAGTAACTTTCACACAGACTGAAGTTTGAGAGCTTCTTTCTGGGTGAATGCAGGAAGATTCTATTAGGGAAAATGCATGGCATGCCCTAATTGTCTCTGTTTAGACAATTAGCAGATTCATTTGGCAAATAGACATGTTCATGTAGGCAACTTCAATCTGAAAACATTCCCTTTTGTCCTAAATGTATATCCCTGAATAATGATGTGATAGTTTAGTTATACATTCATTCAAAAATGTTAATAAAATGATACTATGTTCCAGGAACTGTCCTGGCCAATGAGAACAATGCTAGCAAGACTGGTAAGTCCTTGAAATTAACTTTTAAATCATATTTATATACTATGATTGTACAGTATATAGCAAATTAGTTATTTTTATAAAACACGAAAGATTTTTGATGTCCAAATGATTGAATAGATTCTATATTTTATATGCAGACATTATTCTATACATTACAATAAAATTAGCTTGTCTCCTGAAGTTATTACATTTGTTATGTAATTTTATTTTATTTACACAGTACCGTGTCTCCCATGACCCAGTAAGTGATGTTTTCAGAAGTCACTTCAACTCTCTTTGAAGTGAAGGCTTATCTCAAGTGAAATACTGCTGTTGCTTCACAGTGGCATTGTAACATAGGACTGGATATAAGAAGAGCTTCATTTCAAATAAACACATAATACATTCATTAAAATGGGTGATATGCTATGTATAATATCCTCTTATGGCAACATTTGTCTTAATGGTGCAAAATACAAAAAAAACAGAAGAAACAGAAATAATCTACACGGCCTAGAGCAAGTAGATTTGGAACTTTTTATGTTAATGCATTTAAAGTCTTAACTAAACTTTGTATTAAAAATGCCTAAGTAGTATCTCTATAAAGAATCAAAACCTCCATAAAACATGTGGCAAAGTACCTAAAAAAGCAAAAAGAAAAAAAAGCAAAGGTAAAGGAGTATAAAATATACCCACTCCCATAAAAATTAAGAACATTGCATCACCTTAGAAGAAACATTACTAATATAGTCAATAGATAGATTACAGAGATAGAGATCTATCTACCTGTATAAAATGTGCTAGTCACTTTCACATACATCAATTTATGTAATCCTAATAATAAAAACCTATTAAGGTAACTCAAGTACAAACTTCTATAGCATTGGATAGGAAACATGTCCCTTCACTGATTTATCATGAATCAAGAATATTTCTTACAAATCAACTTGGGTAATGATTGCACTAAAATTTCAGAATTCAATAAAAGAATATTTCTTACAAATCATGTGCCAAGCATGTAGGGCTACCGAAGTATTTTATTTTTCATATAATTTGTAGACCTTCTATATTCTTTGTCATTAGATTCTGCACACTTTCATGTGTTGGTAAATGATAAATTTCACATGTATAATATAGAATTCCAACTTGGCATTTTCTGCATACTGACTGCAAACACAGTTGCTCACAAAATTTGATACTCTAGAATCGGTGCACAATAGCTGTGGAATCATTTTGTGGGTAAAGCTAAAAATAGCAAGTGCTGTTGAAGATGCTTAAATTACTTTCTTAAAAAGTTGTTTTCAAACTATTAATTTTATTTAAAACAATAAATGCATATACAGGTACATGTTGATATGTAATGATTTATTCATTAATTTTTATAGAAAGTTCTGGGGCAATTAGGCAATGGAAAAGATATCATTTTCACTGATGCTTGAAATTAAAGGAACTCATTTTGGATGAGAAAATAAAGTTGATTTATCAAATATTTAAGAATATTGCATCATTTTAGAAGAAACATTACTAATATAGCCAATAAATGGATAATATAGAAATAGAGATGTATATAACATGCTAGTCACTTTCATCTACATCAACTCATGTAATCCTTGTGATAATTCTGTGTCATTAATATTATGTTCATTTTATATACAAAGAAACTAAGGCCAAGAACAGAAAGTTTACACAATTAGCTAATGAAGTTTCTTCTAGATGCAGACACAAGATTTTGTTTTGGAAGTAGCTAGATACAGAGAAAAGACACTCAGAAAAATCTAATACATAAATTATTGAACGAGATAATTAGTTCTTCCCATAAAAATGATTTTATTAATTATTATGATAAGTGTCAAATTACCAAACTCATTATATGACATATCATGGGAGAGTGATGTTACAGATTATGGATTTATATAATGCCAAGCAAATTATTCCAGCAGAATCTCCACTTTGCCTTTTGACCCTAGTTATCTAGAACTCTGGGATGAGAAAAGGGTTCTGCCAGATCAAAAGCAGGATAAAAAGAGTAAGCAATATTCTCTACAGAGATCCTTTTATACAACATGAGTTAAAATCTGTAAGACTAGAGCAGGTATCACATTGAGGACAGCAAAACAATTTTAAGATAAACCATTATAAAGGGACTTCATTTCCTAAACACTTCTTTTCCAAAGGGAGTCATTGGCCGCCAATTCAGTACAGAAATATCTCAAGCCTATTTGTGAAACATAAACCCTCAAGAGTCACCTACCCATTTATTACTACCATTCTCTTGATTAGATGATATGCCTTAATAATCTTCTCTCACAATAAAAAACTTCAGCTTTTTATATAGTATAAACATTTCATATAGATTAAAATTATGATAGCTATTAAGCCTTTCAAAAGTATTATGCAAATTCTCTTTCAACTATAACAGTATTTCACACAGCCAGGAGCAATGAAAGATGGGATTGTCTTAAGGAAAGAACACAACATTATTATTATTATTATTTTACCGATAGATAAAAGTACGGTGTGAATGTCATTCCATTTTGTAGTCAAGGTTAACAGTATTTTACCTAGTGAGCAATCTATTGGGCCATTCACTTGGCATTATTGAGAACTAAAAACATTCATGAGGGTCAACAAATACAAATTAATTATCTAAGTAAGTCTAACATTGTAAAAGCACACAAGTGATTCTTTTTTTCTCAACCACTATTTGTCTGTGACTTTTAATATAAGAAGACACTGTGCAGACTCTTTAGATTTTTCAGCTGAAATGACCAGATGTTCAGATAAATATGTTTTATTACTTTTAAGACAATGTAATGTGCTTTTCTTCCATCTGAAATGTCATTATGACATTACTATTTTTTAATATTTAGTTGTAGGACCACTTGTATAAAAAAATTGATTTGTAATAAGAATCCAGAGTACACATTATTTTTAAGGTGCTATTGAAATATAAAATGCTTTATACACAGCGGCACCCCTTTATATTTTGTTCCTTTCTTGTATACCCTCCAAACTCTGACCCCCTTCTTTATTCCTGGTAAGTTTACATTGATGAACATGTGTGCTTATCTTGGAGTAGGTCATCTAGTTTTTGTATTCTTTTAAACTAGTTGCAACAAAGTCATTGTTTCTTTGTTAAGTCCCCCATTCTAAGGAAGATTCTAGGCACATAACAGTTCTTTTCTTAGGATAAAGCCTAATCAAAATATTGGCTATACTTTGCTATTAAAAAGTTTCCTCCTAGAAATGGGGATCTTGAGTTTCCTCTTAAATCTTTCAAAGCGCTAGAAACAAATATATTTTAGTTTATAAAAAGAGTAACGTTGATTTCAATCAGGAATATGCAACAATTATCAATAAAGAGAGAATTTAAATATTTTTCTGCAATGGTGTGTTGGTGAGTGTAGAATGGTAAGAAATGCCTTCTTTGCTGCATATCTTGAGACCAGGACCCAGTCTGTGTTTAGGGACTTGTTTTGACAGAAGCGATCATTTTTAGAGTCTTTCCCAGATCCCATCAAAACACATATCTATGCCCTGTGGTTTAAGATAGGTCCAGAGGAAGTGTTTCATTTGCCTACAATCAGCAGACAACATTATCTCAGCTGGTATAAGCAATACAGAATATTTTATTTCTAAAATATTCCAGGAGTTTCCTCATTTTTCCATTTACTCCTCTTACTAAAGTTGTGGCTTACAGCAGGAGTCCTCAAACCCCTGGCCACAGACCAGTATCAGTCCAGTGTGTGGCCGCTTAGAAATCCGGCAGCACGGCAGGAGGTGAGCGGCTAGTGAGCCACCATTACCTCCTGAGCTCCGCCTCCTGTCAGATCCGCGGGACATTAGATTCTCATAAAAGCACGAATGCTATTGTGAACTGCACATGCGAGGGATCTAGGTTGCATGCTCCTTATAAGAATGATGATCTGAGGTGGGACAGTTTCATCCCAAAGCCATCCCCGGTAACTAAACCCCCCCACCCCGTGCCCCACCATATTCTCACCCACACCCATGGAGAAATTGTCTTATACTAAACCAATTCCTGGTGCCAAAAAGGTTGGGGAGCGCTGGCTTAGAGGTAGGAATTGACACCATCAGAGGGCTCAACAATGTCTTCAAGGACAGGTTTTCTTCCATATCTCTATTCTATGGCCCTTAGTCTCAGCCTCATTTCAAGCCTGTTTCCTCTCTGGGGGGCAACGTGGCTACAGCAGTTGGAGATCCAAACATTCTATGGTAGAAGAAAGTTTGTTTATATCTTTATCCTGCTTTACCAGTGATTGAAATTTTACCAAGGACTAACCACAAGAGATTTTTCCTCATATCCTGCAGATCATACTGAGTCACTGAGCCACACCTAAGCCAATCTGTCAGAAGGGGAAGGAGACGACCATGGCTGGCTATAAGTTATCAGCTTATCTTAGTCACTTGGGAAAGATTTTGAGATTGGAAGAAAATCAGGACTCTCCCAGCATGGTGGAAGTAAATGTTGCTGAGTAGGCAACAACTGCTATTACAGGTCAATTCATTTACCCAAGAGATAGTCATGCCCTTCCTTTCACACACATGTCTAAAATCTGGTTTGGATGGGGAAAAGCAAAGAACAAAAGGGAGGGGAAAGACTCATGAGGTCCCGCAAGATGGCAAGCTAGTAAGAAGGCACAGACTATCAATGCTGCTTGTACTTTGGCATACCCTGGGAAATGATTAATTGGCAATTTGATTCATTTTGGTACCATAGAAGAAATAATTTACCATTAACTCCCTGGTGCTCTGAAGGAGTTAATTTTCATCACGTGGATGAACACTTTATTCCCAAAGAGCATCTTACTCACTCTGCCTGTTCATGGAAAGAGACTCAATTCAAGGAAATATGGAACTATTTGGAAAGAACACTGTACTGAATTAAACACTCTCTGTGCTCACCCACGTGATGCTGATTAGCTCATTGTATTCTTTTAGTTTGTTTGCCAAGAAGCACAAGAAAAAGGAATATGTACTACCAATTTAATTACATAGGTAGCCAATAATATTTATTAATCACCTACAGTTTGCAGAGAACTATCCATGGAATGATGATAACCCCAAAAGAGCTAGACAATATTAATGCAGAGACAAGTCAGGCAGAAGCCCATAAAACTCTGGCTTTTTCAGTCTGTCTGCAAAATTAAGGCAGCAACACCTTATATGCACATATTTCATTGCAAAACTGGTAGATGGCATGCAGTAAAGAGAGAAGCAAATAATTAACTCGTCATCAGTTGTAAACTTTACTCAGTAAAATCTTAAAGGTGTTTTCTTTTTTTTGTTTGTTTTTTTTGATGGAGTCTCACTCTGTGGCCCAGGCTGGAGTGCAGTGGTGCATCTCAGCTCACTGCAACCTCCACCTCCCAGGTTCAAGCGATTCTCCTGCCTCAGCCTACCGAGTAGCTGGGACTACAGGCGCGTGCCACCACGCCCAACTAATTTTTGTATTTTTAGTAGAAACGGGGTTTCACCATGTTTGCCAGGATGGTCTCAATCTCTTGACTTCGTGATCCGCCCACCTCGGCCTCCCAAAGTGTTGAGATTACTGGTGTGAGCCACCACGCCCGGCCAGTGTTTTTCTTTTTAACACTTCTAGCATCCTGGCTCACTTCACCCCAGTTTATTCCTCTCAAAGCTAGCTACATTCCGTTTTTTTTTAACTCACAGATGATACTCATTATTTGTCTATATGTTTATTTCATATTCTTTCATATATCAACATGTTAAATGTTGTTCAGATTTAATAATATTTCATTTTTGATTTTTAAAAGAAGGGTAATAAGAAAAGGGATGGTAAAGAATGTTAGTATAACCAAAATTTGATACATTAATAATACCATTTTGGCTGGGCGCGGTGGCTCACGCCTGTAATCCCAGCACTTTGGGAGGCCGAGACAGGCGGATCACGAGGTCAGGAGATCGAGATCATCTTAGCTAACACGGTGAAACCCCGTCTCTACTAAAAATACAAAAAATTAGCCGGGCGTGGTGGCGGGCACCTGTAGTCCCAGCTACTTGGGAGGCTGAGGCAGGAGAATGGTGTGAACCCAGGAGGCGGAGCTTGCAGTGAGCTGAGATCGCGCCACTGCACTCCAACCTGGGGGACACAGCGAGACTCTGTCTCAAAAAAAAAAAAAAAAAAAAATACCATTTTATTTTAGATAAATGCATCAGATACTGTATTGTAGAAAAACATTCAATAGTATTTTAAATAGAATACTATCAATTTTACTCACAATTTTAGGGGAAATAATCAAATATTATTTTACATATTTCTCATTCCTTGGATGAGAAATTGTATTTTCTTAATATAATACACAAAATAATAGTTTATGAGGACATATGATCAAGTCAACCATCTTTGATTCAAATATTAATATTGTTCTAGCAACAAGAGGTGACAACTTCAGGGTAATGGAAAATTTTGTTTGTTTTTCAGGTTAAATCAACGTAAAAAAGCTAGTTTAATATAACATTCCCCAATGCTGTAAGATTGCTGAATGCTCTACAATGTGCCATTGCTTGGTGCCATTAGACATTCCTGGGGATTGGCACAGGACCCATTTGCATTCTACAGAGTAAAAGTGCTGAGAAAGAATTTATGGAGATTGAAATGTGAGCTAAATTGAGAGCATAATTCCAAGCAGATGATTTCAGTTAATTAAAACTGGTAGTACAGGTTCCATATAAATGGGTGCTGGTAATTTCCAGAATATATGAGGACATCTACTGAACTATTCATTTTATCACAGTCTAATAAGCTGTGATAAAATGCTTTAACTACCGTGAGGATTTATGAAACCAACTGTGTTTATCAGACTGCTATTCAGTCAACTCTGACATATTAAAAAAGGGCCCAATTTGGCTTATCAGTGCCCTCACTTCCCTTTATCCTCCTTTCTACTCACTCTAAACTCATTATATCCTCCATTAGAGGAATAGCAGGGAATAACTCAATTGCTCTGAATATTTTTGATGAAACTTGCTTTGAGTGAGTTTGAGCCAGGCAAACATTAAGGCTGAGACTAAGCTGGAGAATATGTCTATGTTTCATTTCTGGACATACATGAAGAAACTAAACATTAATTTCCAATACTTAATAGATAATGAGAACACCACCACTCAACTTGCTAAGCATTTGTTCATATTCTTACCTTTTTACCTGGATGCCTATATTAAGAGACAACATCAGTTGCAACATCTCAACAACTTCTGGACAATAAATCCTTCCAAACTGAAAGGATTTTTTTCATATTCTAATATGAAGTTTAGTAGAGAGTTAACTGAATGTTTCCTCAAGTGAACGCTAGTAATACTAATATAATGCCATTGGTGATGGGTAGTCTCTTCCCCTATCCTTGTTACTAAATTGGATCATAAAGTATCCCCAATGATATCACTGATATTTAACTTTGGTAGTAAAACACCTACCAGTTGGTGCCAAATAACATCTAGGACCTAAAGAATTTGGGCTACAGAATTGGCCCCTCAAATCTCCAATGCTCCACTAATGCAGGCAGTAATGAGTCCTCACATTTTTCTGACTATATAGTTTACATATTTTAGCCTGATTTTATTTGAAAAGATCTAAAACTGCTTCTTGAGGTAAGACTGGCCTGTCACAGAGGCCTACTTATGCTCCAATTCCACACAGAAATCCAATAACTAGCATCCAGGTTGCTTCTCAATTTTAATAAGAGAATGCTAAACTTTCCAGTAATTTATGCGGTAACCACATAGACTCTTTATTTTCCAAAATCTTAACTAGGAAGTGCCTCTGTATGGATTGTATGTAACTTAGCCATACAGCAAGCACTTAAAAAAGTGTACTACAAAATTTTAATTATACTAATAAATTAAATAATAATGCTATGTGGTAACTATTGCTTATCAAAAACTAAGCACTGTATGTATAATATAAACATATAAAATCATATTTAATTCTAATAATAATATTATAAAGGCTAGTAGTAATAAATAGCATTTATCAAACTCTTACAGACCAGAGCTGTTTTTTAAAATGTTAACTTATTTAATTTTTAATAAATTAACATTTAGTATTAAGTTGGCACCCTTCATCTTGTAGAATGAGGAAGCTGAAGCTTAGAAAGGTTATGGCCATTGCACTGGACCACATTCATTGTCAACAGTAAAAGTTAGTACATGCAATATCCATACCTGAAGCAACTGTCTAATTTTGGAAACCCCATTCATACTCCTACCTGCAATAGTGAAAGTGGTGATATCAATAGCCCATCTCCCATCATGTCTCAGCCTTGGTATCAAAGCAGGACATTCCAGTGTCTGGACATCTTTGTCCTTACTGAATGTGAACCTTCCTGGGCACAAGGATAGAAAATGCTAAAGAAACATGACTAGACTACAAGTTAATTTAGTGATTTGTTTAGTGAGGAGGCCAGGAAGGCACATCAGTCTCTCTCTGAAGAAGCAGAAGATTCTTGGCAACAGTCCAGTCTGTGTTCAGGCTTATGTCCTTCACAGTTTTCCCTTCACTTCACTTCATTGCTTTTATTGTAGTGAAGGTCTATTCATGACTCAAACATCCTTCCCAAGGTTGTTATATAAAACATGTCAGAGACAGGGGTGGCACTTATCAGCATTAATGACTGGCTTGTTTTTTTGATGATGCAAGTAGAGTTAGAAAAAATGGAACGTCTGCTTGTGAATTTTCCTTGCAAAACTAAATACTATTAACTTTCTCATAAGTCTTCTTTCACTTTTCCAAACATAAAAGAATGAGTATTTTTTAAAAAAAATACAGTACGGTGGCATGGTTATAAATATGGATTTTTAACTAAAAAAAAGTGTATTCATGAATTCTGGCTCCATTAATTATTAGCTATATGACCTTGGGAAGTTTAGTTCCCCTATTCCTGTGTCAGTTTCTTCATCTGTAACAAGAAGAAGTAATACTACTTATAAAATTTCTGTGATGATTAAATGAGTGAAATATGTAACATATTTATAGCTGTGCTTAGCACATGCAAAATGCTCATAAATATTAGCTAAATAATAATAATGTGATTATTAATTCAGAGAAGCTTTATCATTAGAAACTACTGATTTATGAAATTTTTAGTTTGAGAGTCTATATTTATATCTTCGTTAAAGTTGAGCTATTATTTGCTGTATGGAAGTCAAATGTCCTGTGGACCAAACAAGAAAAATTTGACTGGGCAACAGTGCTGATACTTTAAAAGGTGGTTTCAGTAAGTTGGCAGGTTGACCTACTCAGACACATTGAGTTGGTCAAAGTTAACCAGAGTTCAAGAACTGATGACAGAAAGTATCAATTGCTGTTTCAAAAAAATGTATTTTTTTTGCTGAAGAGAAAAAAAGAAAATAAACAGGTAGCGTGAGGAAGAGGTAGCGCTGGAGGCATCTAATCTTATGATATGGTAAGTACAGAGGAAAAAAATAACTTTATGGGAAAGAAAGTAAAAAGAAAAAGGACTTGGCTGTATTTTTAAACGGAGAGGAAGAAATAATGTAAAGGCAAAGATTTAGAACAAAGCAAACGAAAAGGAAAAGGCAAATAAGTCTCCACATCCGAAATGGGATGAAAGCAATACTTAAATAGGTGTTAGGAAAACTAAATAAGATACTGGGACCATTAAATATAAAGTTTTAAGCACAGGGTCTAAAACATATCAAACATTTAAAAAATATCAACTAGTGCTAATTTTATGATTATTGAAGATTCCAAGAGAGAATTGGTGAAATAAGGCATGACAGTGGTGGAAAAGAAGAGTTTATTACTTTTTTACTCATTCAGTGAGGACAGCATTAACCAACACCAAAACCAGAGAGACATTACAAAAAAAAAAAAAAAAACCCACAAAAAACTACAAGCCAATATGTCTCATAAACAAAGGTGCAAAAATCCTCAACAAAATATTAAATGAATCCAGCAATATATAAAAAAGAACTGTCCACCACAACCAAATGGGATTTATCCCAGGTATGCACAGCTGGTTCAACATTCAAAAATCAATTAATGTAATCCATTACATTAATAGGCTAAAGAAGAAAAATCACATGATAACATCAATAGATGCAGAAAAAGCATTCAAAAAAATCCATCACCCATTCACGACAAAAATTCTCATTAAACTAGGAATAAGAATAGAAGGGAACCTGCTCAGCTTAATAGAAGATATCAACAAAAAACTTAGAACTAACATCATAAACGTAAGAAACTTGAAGCTTTTCCACCAAGAACAAAAACAATACTTCGTTGAGAATTTTTGTATTGGTGTTCATCTAGTATATTTGCAAAAGTTTTCTTTTTGTTGTTGTTGTTTCTCTGTCAGGTTTTGATATCAGAATGATACAGGCCTTATAGAATGAGTTAGAGAGGAGTCTCCCCTCCTCAATTTTTTGGAATAGTTTCACTAGGAATGGTATCAGCTCTTCTTTATACATCTGGTAGAATTCAGCTGTGTATCCATCTGGTCATGGACTTTTTTTGGTTGGTAGGCGATTGATTACTGCCTCAATTTCGGAGCTCATTACTGGTCTGTTCAGGATTCAATTTCTACCTGGTTCAGTCTTGGGAATGAGTATATGCCCTGGAATTTATCCATTTCTTCTAGATTTTCTAGTTTATGTGCATAGAAGTGTTAATAATATTATTTGATGGTTGTTTTATTTCTGTGAAGTTAGTGGTAATATTCCCCTTGTCATTTCTGATTGTGTTTATTTGAATCTTATTTCTTTTCTTTCTTATTATTCACATTAGATATTTATGTTATTATTTTTTTCAAAAGATTAGCTTCTGAATTCACTGATCTAATGATTTTTTGTGTCTCCGTCTCCTTCAGTTTACCTCTGATTTTATTGTTTTCTGCTAGTTTGGGGATTTGTTTGCTCTTGGCTCTGTGATGTTATGTTATTAACTTGAGATATTTCTACATTTTTGATGTGGGCATTTAGTGCATTAAGTTTCCCTCAACAACACCGTCTTATCTGTGTGTGAGATTCTGGTATGTTATATCTTTGTTCTCACTAGTTTCAAATAACTTCTTGATTTCTGCCTTAATTTCATTACTTACTCAAAAGTCATTTAGAAGCAGGTTATTCAATTTCTATGTAATTGTATGGTTTTGAGTGAATTTCTTGATCTTGTTTTTGTTTTGTTTTGTTTTGTTTTTTCTTTTTGAGACAGAATCTCACTCTGTCACCGAGGCTGGAGTGCAGTGGCATGATCTCTGCTCACTGCAACCTCTGCCTCCCCCGTTCAAGCGATTCTCCTGCCTCAGCCTCCCAAGTCCCTGGGACTACAGATGCCCACCACCATGCTCGGCTAATTCTTGTATTTTTGGTAGAGACGGGGTTTCACCATATTGGCCAGGCTGGTCTTGAACTCCCGACCTCAGGTGATCTGCCCGCCTTGGCCTCCCAAACTGCTGGGATTACAGGCATGAGCCACCATGCTTGACTGGCTACTATTAAAAAGTAAAAAAAAAAAATAGCCAATGCTGGCAAGGTTGTGGAGAAAGAGGAACACTTATACATTGTTGGGGGAATGTAAGTTGTTCACTCTGTGGAAGACAGTGTGGTGATTCCTCAAAGATCTAGAGGCAGAAATACCATTCGACCTGGCAACCCCATTACTGTGTATATACCCAAAGAAATAAAAATCGTTCTATTATAAAGACACATGTATGCATGTGTATGTTCACTGCAGCTAAATGATGAGAACAGATGGACATATAGCAGGGAACAACACACAGTGGAGCCTATCAGAGGGTGGATGGTGGGAGGAGGGAGAAGTTCAGGAAAAAATAACTAATGAGTACTGGGCTTTATACCTGATGATGAAATAATCTGTACAAAAAATCCCCATGACACAAGTTTACCTATATAACAAGCCTGCACATGTACCTCTGAACTTAAAAGTTAACAGCAGCAAAAAGACAAAAGACCTCTCATCAATGGTTTTTAACTTGGTACTGTAACTCCTAGCTAATGCAATAGATAAGAAAAAGAGATAAAAGGTATACAGATTGGAAAAGAAGAAATAAAACTGTGTTTGCAGACTAATGTCCTATGTAGAACATTTGAAAGAACTGACAAAAAAAACTTCTGGAACTAATGGGCTATTATAGCAAGGTTTAAGTATACAATGTTAATATACAAAAGTCAATTGCTTTTCTATATTCTATCAATGAATAAGTAGAATTTGAAATTAAAAAGCACAATATGATTTACATTAGCATTCAAGAAAATTAGGTAAGTATAAACTAACCAAATATGTTCAAGATACATATAAGAAAGATTACAAAATTCTGCAAAAAAATCGAAGATTGAATGGAGAGGTGCTCCATGTTCATGTATAGGAAGACTCAATATTGTCAAGATGTCAGCTCCTCTCAACTTGGTCTACAGATTTAATGCAATCTCAATCAAAATCCCAGAAAGTTATTTTGTGGGTACTGACAAAATGATTCTAAAGTTTATATGAAGAGACAAAAGACCCAGAACAGCCAACACAATATTGAAGGAGAAGAACAAATGTAGAGAATTAATACTGCCACACTTCAAGATTTAGGAGAAAGCTACAATTATTAAGTGATATTTGTGGAAGAATAGACAAAAAGATCAATGGAAAAGAATAGAGCCCAGAAATAGATCCACATAAATATAGTTAACTGATCTTTTACAAAGGAGCAAAGGCAATAAAATAAAGCAAAGACAGTCTTTTCAAAAAATTGTCTTGGAAGCAACTGAACAATTCATCTGCAAAAATATGAATAAAGACACATGCTTCTTCAAAAAATTAACTCATAATGGCTGGGCATGGTGACTCCCATCTGTAATACCAGCACTTTGGGAGACCAAGGCAGAGGATTGCTGGAGCCCAAGAGTTTGAGACCAGCCTGCATAATATAGCGAGACCCTATCTGTAGAAGAAATCTTAAAAATTAGCCAAGCATGGTGGTGTGAACCTGTGGTTCCAGCTATTCAGGATGCTGAGGTGGGAGGCTTGCTTGTGCTTAGGAGGCAGAGGTTGCAGTGAGCCAAGATGGCATCACTATACTCCAACCAACCTGGGTGACAGGGTGAGACTCTCTCCAAAAAAAAAAAAAAAAAAAAAAAAACACCTCACAATGGATCATATACCTAAATGTAAAATACAAAACTTCAAAATTTCAAAATTCCTAAAGATAAACATGGGAGAACATCTAGCTAACCTGGGATTTGACAATGACTTTTTGAATTAACACCAAAGAACAATTCATGAAAGAAAAAGGATTGATAATCTGGACTTCATTAAAATGAAAAACTTACTGTCAAAAAAATTTTCAAGAAAATAAAAAGAGAAGCCACAGACTGCAGGAAATATTTGCAAAAGACATATCTGAATAAGGACTATTATCAAAATATACAAAGAACTCTAAAAAAATCAACAAGAAGACAGCCTGGTTAAAAAATATGAGGCAAAGACCTGAACAAACAGTTCACAAAATATGTACAGATGGCGAAAAGCATACGAAAAGATGTTCCATATTCTATGTCATCAGGCAAATGTAAACTAAAACAACAATGAAACACTACTACAGATTTATTAGAACGCCAAAATCCAAAACACTAACAACACTAAATGCTGTTGAGGATGTGGAGCGAGAGGAACTCTCATTCATAACTTACAGGAAGCCACTTCGGAAGACAGTTTAGCGGCTCCTTATATGTGATCCAGCAATCACACTCTTTGGTATTTACTCAAAGGAGCTGAAAATGTATGTCCACACAAAAACATGCATATCAATGTTCATAGAGGCTTTATTAATAATTTCCAAAACTTAGAAGTAACCAAGATGTCCTTCAGTAGGTGTTTAGATAAATTGATATTTCCAGATAATGAAATATTACTCAGCACTGAAAAGAAATGAGCTATTAAGCCATGAAAGGACATGAAGAAAAAGTAAATGCATATTACTAGTAAAAGAAGCTAGTTTGAAAAGGCTACATACTGTATGATTCCAACTATATGACATTCTAAATAAAGGTAAACCTATGGAGATGGTAAAATCAGTGGTTGCCAGGGGTTGGAGGTAGGACAAAGGGAGAAGAGGTAGAGCACAGAGGATTTTTAGGACAGTGAAACAACTGCTTTGATACTACTATAAAACTATTCTGATACTCTGATACTGTAAATAAATGTCATTATACTTTGTCCAGTATAAATCAGTACCTTAGAAAGTAAAACACAAAGAGTGAACCATAGTGCAAAGAATGAACTTTGGGTGATAACGATATGTCAGCATAGGTTTATCAAATATAACAGATGCATCACACTGGAGGGGAACGTTAATAATGGGCAAGGTTTGACATGCGTAGCGGCAGAAGATTTATGGAAAGTCTCAGTATCTTCTGCTGAATTTTGCTGAGAAATCAAGACTTCTCTAAAACATAAGGTCTATTTTTAACAAAGGATACAACCATATAGATTGATACTCCTTTTTATTTTTCAAAAAGAGAAAGATGTGTCAGATAAGTAAAGAACCTACAGCTGGGGGCCATTATAGGTAACTTGGGGATAAGGTAATTTGGAGAAGCTCACTGCAGTTGAAAGCTCTGTAAGTACTCAGTAATGAAGGCATAATTTGGGTGGTTAAGAGCTAAAACCACGTTCTCCGGTTTTCTCTTACTCTTCCATTTGTTAAACAAGCTTCCTGTGCCTCAACTTAAACAACTCCTGTATCTTTTCTTTGTTTGAGGGGAGACATAAAAATAGCAGATTTTAGAGTAGCTTGTTAAATCTGGTTTAGGATGAAGTAACTTTTATTTTACTTTGAGATACATTTTTATATTATCTCAAATTCAGATACAAGATATGTTAAGCTTCTTATTTTCAGAAATTGCTCTTACTCATGTCCTGAGTAACCACAACTCCCTTATCTTAAATTTTGAATCTTCAGTTTGTGTTAGCAACCTTTCACACACGTCTTGGCTGAAGTGTTAATCTTGTATTGAACTCCGGGTTGGTTAATGTGCTTTTCTCATCATGTTACCTTCACACTCTGCTCCAATTTACAAATCTCACCAGTGTAGGCAATTTTGCTATCTTTTCACAAGATGACAGAATTCTTGGTTCAATAATGAAGTGTGAAAAACTTGCCACTAAAATAATAAATGTGATACATCATATTAGAAGCTTTATTTTTGAATTCACTAATGTATTTTTGAGTTGTTGGAAGCAAATGCACAGTTTTGTGCATTCCCCACATTTTCAAACTACATTAAAAAACTGGACTGGATGTGTATTTAATAATTGATATGCGTCACAATCACATTGGCTTTCTTCACTATAAAGAGATAATTACAATTAGAATAAATAAATATGGCAAACCATTTGATGAATGTAGATTGGACAGATATTTAAATATTTTGGAAAAAATAAAATTCTATGGTAGTGATATTAAATCTTTAAGTATTTTTTATTCCTACATACCAAATACAGAATTTTTCCTAAAAATCTATAGAGCAATAAACACTGCTGGTGTTCTATAAGCTCTGACATTATTAAAAATAAAAGCCCAATGGACCTATATCTTTAATAGGACCTATTCTTTTGTTCTATTAAAAGACGAGAGGGTTGGTCAAAGCACACAAATTTCAATTATGGAGGAGTAACAAATTTCAATTATAGAGGAGTAATAAGTTCAAGAGATCTATTGTAGGGCCTAATGACTACAATAACAATGTGTTGTATTCTTGAACATTGATAAGAAATTTTCTGTTCTTCCCACCAAAAAATAAGTATGTGAAGCAATGCACATGTTAATGAACTCAATTTAGCCATTCCATAATGTATATATATAGCAAAACAACAGGTTGTACACAATATATATAATTGTTATTTGTCAATTTCAAAATCGCATTTCTTAAAAAAAAAAAAGGAGAAAACAAATTCATTCTGAAAGGCTGTGGGTGAGAGAAGCAGAAGTGGATTTACCATAAAGCTAAAGAAGCTTAAGCTTCAGAGACCCTGACTTCCTGGACTTCTGAGAGTTGTGATTATTTGTGAAATGTTCTAGGTGTGGAAGACAAATTAAGTTGCAATCAGGATACTTTCTTATGAAAGCATTTCTGATACATTTTCTTAAAAACCTTGGAAAGAAAAACGAATCTGGATCTACAAGCCTCCTTTGTTGTGATTTTTTCATTTTAAATAAATATACCTTTTCTACCCAATTATGCATTTGCATTTTTTTCCTTTATGGGGAGCATCAAACAATCTGCAAGCTTCAGACTCCCACCAAAACATGAACCTTGTCCTTGAAATACACATAATACTGTAAGAGATAGCATTGGTAGTGCTCTATGCTTTGGGAAGCATCAACTTCTACAGGTGCATTCTTGGGTTGGTTGTGTGCATACAGAAATGTTTTCCATGGAAACACTGTAAATAGGGGTTATATTTTTAGCACAGGCTACTGAAGTGTTGAACCCATAAATAACCAGAATTATAATTTTGGGAGGCTAGGTACCACTGGGGAGTTGGTAGGCACAGAAAGAGGAGACACAAGAGGAGAGAAAGAAGGAGGATAGGGGAAAGGCAGAGGACTGGAAGGGAAGAGAGGACAAAGAAGAGGAGAGAATAAGACAGAGGAAATGGAAGGAGATTAAGAGAAGAAAGGAGTGGAGAGAAAAGAAGAAGTGTGAGGGAGAGACAGACAGGAAGTAAAGGAAGCACTCTCTCTACTCCTTACTTCAGGATAAATTTAGGTTCAATTTTGAAGTATGAAGAATTTGTTTTTAAAAATCCTCTCCCCACCCCTACCCTTACCTCCTGCTTTTTTCTTTGTTCCCCAACTCACATATAAGCAAGTCCCAACACAATGACCACGGCCAGTCCCATTATCTTTGTCTATGACAGAGGGGTAAATGAACTTAAAAACTAAATTTTAGTTTAGTTCTTTCAGACAAAACCACATACTGAAGAGAGAGCCAAGTTGCTGGTTTCTTTTGATAGTATTAGCTGTGCACCTCTGTGGAGTAGCAAAGGATATTATGCTGTTTAAAGTTCTTATCACAAAGAAAGAGAACAGTAACTGAATTTCCATGAATTTTCAGTTCATATATCTTTTACCAGTTCATATGATATCATAACTTTATTTTTCTAAATGATTATTTTCTTATGAATTACTTTCTCTTTTATTACTAAAAAATGATTCACGTTTAACTATTGTCTCATTGCTTTGTCAATTGAAAAAAAAATCTACCTATGTATTTCCAAACATCATTGAACCATTCAATCTCAGCTGCTTCCATACCCAACTGGGGACCATGTAATAGACCAAAGGAAGTATATTCTGGAAACAAGCAGCAGGAGAAAACAAATTCATTCTGAAAGGCTGTGGGTGAGAGAAGCAGAAGTGGATTTACCATAAAGCTAAAGAAGCTTAAGCTTCAGAGACCCTGATTTCCTGGACTTCTGAGAGTTGTGATTATTTGTGAAATGTTCTAGGTGTGGAAGACAAATCAAGTTGCAATCAGGATACTTTCTTTGTTCATAAAGTGAAAGTGTAACAAGCTGAATTTTCCTTACTTTCCATTTCCTTAGTTAAGTTGTCATCAGATTAGAGACAAAGTGAAAATACTTAGTAAGATTTAATGAAATTAAACCTAATAGGAGCTTTGTTTAATTATCTAAGAGCAGAGAGAGTCGGCCAGAGATTGGTGCTGAGAAAATGATGGATCCGGTGAAAGCACTTTAATCCAGCCTTAACCTACTAGCTATAGTTTTTTTGTGTGTACATATTAATTGCACAGGGGAAATTTTATGTATCATTTAGATGGATCCTTTATAATTCAAGCTTTCTTTACATGGAGTATTAAATGTATGCTTAGTTTTTCCAGTAACACTTGGGGAAATGCCTTGTAAATGGGTGTATAAATTTGCTTAATTAATCAAACAAAAGGAAAAGCTTTTAGAGAGTGGAATCATGACGGGAACTTAAAAAAAGGAAATTAAAAAGATAAAGCTTATTACTGCCTGGTAATTTCAATTCATGCTGTAAATAAAATAGGTTTAAAAGCAAAGCCAGTGTAAATATGCCTCTACAGCAGGTTCTCCAGTACAGTTGGCAGTGGCCCAAGAATTACCAATAGGTTCTAAGTCAATATTATTTTTTGAGTGCCCTTAGACTGCTGAATTTATTAAGCAGTTTATTTGTAGTGAAGACGTTCTCTAGGTAACCTTGCCTATTCTCCACATGTGATCTGTAAGCCACCAGCTAGGTGCAAGAGTTGAATTCTGATGAACGAGGTTTTTCATGTTGATCTTTGGCACTATACTACTCTACAATTAAAACCAACTGTAAAAATCATAGTCATTTGAGAGGCTGTTGTAAATTATGCTTACAAACATAAATTTTGAACTTATTTCTCTATTTCCACGAAATTTCATTAAACATTTAGCAAAAGGAACTTTAAGTCATCAGCCTATGGCAAATAAACCAAGTGAACCTCTAGTTCTGGTGGTTTATAATGGTGCTCTAACTTCTTGTCTTAAAAGTATGGTCTGTGGGCAACGACATGTACATTATTTGGGGCCTTCTTACAAATACAGAAGCTTGGGCCTTGCCCCAGAACTACTGAATCAGAACTTACATTTTAATAATCTTGGGTTTGAGAACCACTGTTACAACCAGTGTAGCTATGCCAAGACAGAAAGTGCTCCTTTCTATTCTCTAGGGGATTTGTGTTTGTATTTCTACTGGCACACTAACTATTGATTCATAATTTTGTATCAGTATATATGCCGCTTTTTTTTCATTTTTAGGTTATATTTCTCTTTCCTTCTAATGGTTTATGATAATTTAAAACAATTCAGAAGAGGCAAATGAGTTGAAAAGTTATGTGAGTCATAAGAATAAATAATTCTACTCTAAGTATTTCTCATTTTAGATAAAGTATAAGCTCAAATATTATTCAAGCTCTAAGATTGCAGGCAGAATCAACCACTTAACACTTTTTTGCAAATTGTTCTCTTCCATTTAAGAAAAAGAATGCATTTTCAAGTTTCTCCATAGGTTACAATTTACAAGCTATTTTTCTGTAGAAAATGATTTTGTTCTTACTATGTACAACACTTTGATTCAGTGATTTAATTATTTGCCATTACAATGTTAATCCAGGCATTTGTCATAACAATTGTAAAAACAAAAATTTGTGATACAATATAAACAGCTAACATTTATTGACGACCTTTCATATGCCAGGAATTCTTCTTAATATTTTCTTAGTATGAACTCATTTAATCTAATTAATAAACCCTGTGAAATATGGACTATTGTTAGACTAATTTTACATATGTGAAAATTGAAGCACAGAAATGTTAAGTGACTTGCCCAAAGTCACACAGTAAGCTTATAATGAAGTTGAAATATAATCTGTTTTCAAAGACTACACTCTTAACCAAAAACTGACACAGCCTAAACAGCCTAAATGCCCAATAACAAGGAATAGTTATATAGGCTGTCAATGTCAATGTCTAAATGTCAGGCAATCATTTTAAATGAAGTCTACGCAGCATGGGGTGGACTCTATGCTTAGAGTCTTAAAAGGTTGAAATCTAAGTGCTACCCAATCTGCATTTTCACCTGGAGAATTTGAGAAGGATTCATTTGGATTTTTGGTGGAATCCATTCCCTTGTTTTATAAAACTGATGCCCTTGTTTTCTTCCTGGCTGTCACACAAATAATGCTCTCAGCTTCTAGAGGCTGCCCTCAGGTTCTCTCCATGTGAACTCTCCATGTGGCCCCTCCATCTTCAAAGCCAGCTATTGGTGTGAAATCATTCTCATGCTTCTAATCTCTCTGATTTACCCTATGGTTTATAGCTGGAGAAAATGCCCCACTTTTCAAGGGCTCATGGGAATCATGTTGCATCACAGTCAGTGGTTCTACCTACACTAAAAGGGGAGAAAATTTGACAGGAACAGGGGTCATTGAGATTCAACTTAAAATCCTGCCCATCATATCTTTCTTTCCATTTTTTTATCCACATTACTATAATAAAGAATACTTTTCTAATCTAAAAATATTTTACACAATTGGCTTGATTTTGTTACAATAAGTTAATAAAATCAAGGTAGAATTAAAATTTACATTGTAAACTAAAAATCCAAGTTACTTTTTTCTTATTTAAAAAGAAATATAGATAAGATTTGAATGTTCCATATGTTCTTTGTTGTCAGTGCCCACTTCCACATGAAATAATTGATAAATTTTTACATAATTATAACCCCTATCTTATTTAAATTTATATCCCACAAACCAAGACATCCTGCTTTATTTAGTACTAAAATTCTAAATGTATATCCTGCCTAATGCCTACATCCCAACCACACATTAATTCCAAAGCATTTCAGTAAGCCACTATTTGGTTGACATGTCAAATCCTAAGAAAACAGACTTACTGCTCTCATAGTTATGGAGTTAGAATGCTGTTCATGGGGAGGGTGCTGTAAGACAGAAAGAACGATTATTTCTGTCAAGTTATTGACTATTCACCTGATGGCTAGAGTCACGGGCAAAAATAGCTGAGGACTAAACAGATACATTGCTCTTAAAAAAAAAAGATAGTGCAACAAAGGCCTAATATCCAGAGTCTATAGAGAACTTATACAAATCAGCAAGCACAAAACAAATGACCCTAATAAAAACAGGCAAAGGACATGAACCAACACTTCTCAAAAGAAGACATACAAGCAGCCAATAAACAGAAAAAAATGCTCAGCATCACCAATCAACAGAGAAATTCAAATCAAAACCACAACGAGATACCATCTCACACTAGTCAAAATGGCCATTGCTAAAAAGTCAAAAAAAAAAAACAGATGTTGGCAAGGCTGCAGAGAAAAGGCAACTCTTTTTTTTTTTTTTTATTATACTTTAGGTTTTAGGGTACATGTGCACAATGTGCAGGTTTGTTACATATGTATCCATGTGCCATGTTGATTTCCTGCACCCATTAGCTCGTCATTTAGCATTAGGTATATCTCCTAATGCTGCCCCCGCCCCCCCACCCCCCACCCCACTTTCCTTCCTGTGTCCATGATTCTCTTTTCAATTCCACCTATGAGTGAGAACATGGTTTTGTTTTTGTCCTTGGATATTTATGAGAATGATTTTTCCATTTCATCCATGTCCTACAAAGGACATGAATCATCTTTTTATGGTGATAGTTTCCATGGTGTATATGTGCCCTTTTTTTAATCAGTCTTTTTTTGGACATTTTGGTTGTTCAAGTTTTTTAAACATACGTGTGCATGTGTCTTTATAGCAGCATGATTTATACAGAAAAGGCAACTCTTATACATCAATGGTGGGAATGTAAATGAGTCTAGCCACTCTGGAAAGTGGTCTCAAGATTTCTCAAAGAACTTAAAACACAGCTACCATTCAACCCAGCAAGCCCACTACTGGGTATATAACCAAAGGAAAATAAATCATTATACCCAAAGGACACATGCACTCATATATTCATCACTTTGCTATTCGCAATAACAAAGACATAGAATCAGCCAAGGTACCCATCAATAGTAGACAGAATTTTAAAAACATGGTACATATACACTAAGGAATCCTACACAGTGACGTAAAAGAAAGAAGTCACGTCCTTTGCAGCAACATGGATGGGGTCGTAGGCCATAATCGCAACTGAATTAACACAGGAACAGAAAACCTAATATTGCATATTCTCACTAATAAGTGGAAACAGAACACTGAGCACACATGGACATAAACACGGGAACAATAAACACTGCAGACTACCAGACAGGGGAAGGAGAGAGAGGAGGGCACAGGTGGAAAAACTACCTATTGGGTACTATGCTCACTACTTGGGTGATAGGTTCCATGCCCTAAACCTTAGCATCATGTAATATTTCCATACAACAAACCTGCACATCTAGGCTCTGTAACTAAAATACAAGTTGAAATTTCAAAAAAAGATATCCAGCTTCTACATTTCTGAAATTTACTCCTGCCTTTAAAAACCCTTAACTTCAAGCCATTGGGAAGTTTTGGTCTTAAGCATGAACTGCCCCAATATTCCTTGCTTGGCACCCAGCAAATAAGGGTCTCCCTTTCTACTCTGTTGCAAATTAAATAATAATGATAATAATAATGGTGGCACTCACAAGAGATTTGAAGGGGAGAGAAAATGAAAACTAAACGGAGTAACAGATTTCTACATAATGAGCCATCTTATTATATATAATAATAGGTACAAAATTACCAATACAATCTTTGAGCTTTCTAAAAGTTATGTGGTGTTTATCAGTAAAATGTTTACCCTGTGGTCTTTTTTTTGCCAATTTTTTAATGTCAAATTTCAAAAATACAACTTTTTAATATAACACTGTTACGTTACATCATACCTGAAAAAGATAGTGGATGACTATTATTCTGGAGATATTTGATTTGTTATCTGAATTTATATCCTGTAACTGAGGATATTGATTGTCTGCTAAATTCAAATACATTTGTTAAATTACTGCTTTTATGTTGACATAACGTTTAGTTTCATAGTAAAACACAACACTGGAAAAGCAGAGTTGGAGGCTGCAGTCCTAATTCTATGAAGGAGGATTGCTATTGCTATGCAGGTGGAAGATACTATGTTTCCTTCAGAGTTTTCCTGCAATGGGTATTATACAAGGTGAGATCAGAGACAAAGACATATGTGGCATGTCCTCCAACCATAAGAAAGTGATTTTCTCACGGCAATACATTTTAAAGAAAATATTAATATTTATTTGTTGAAGATATTTTGCCCTGTGTAGATAAAAATAATGCTATTTGTTAACTTGAAAAATATTTTCTAGGAATGGAGATATGTGTTGAAACATCGCCCATCTCTGGCAAAATCCTCCTTATAAAAATTGCCTAGCTTTAAGAGTTCAGTCTACAATCATAGAAAAGTGTTAAATAAATTAATCTTGATTATCAAATACCTCACCATGGCTTCATAGGCAGGCTTTTTTTTTTCCAAAGTGACCTAATTAGCTCATGTTGATTAACGTGTAGTAGTTCCATTTTCATTTAATATTATCATCAATTGATTAGACAAAAAGAGTTATAAATTCAGAAGGCATTTAAGTATATACATAGAGAGAGGGTTTTACTAGCATTTAAGAAAGTACTATTCTCTGCTATAGACTCTCAGATTTACTAAGGCAGGGACCATGGTTGGCTTACATTTATAACCCACTGGGACACAGCACAGTGCTTAGTACATAGTAGCAACCACTCCACATTCATTTAATTAATTAAGGTCATCTCAGAAGATTGTGAGAATAAAGTATAATTAGTAGATGGTAGCATTGTGGAAATTCTAAAGTACAAAACACTTGAGAAGCAATTTTACTTTTTTTCCTGTCGTTAGATAAACCTATATTTTAAAATCTGACCAAAGAAAAATGATATGTAAAAGTAACAACTGTCTCTATTTGATGTGGCTAAATTAACTAAGGTTAATGGTTGATATACTTGAGTAAGTTAAAAATGATCCTGCAATGTGACTGTAAAAAGAAGCATACTCTTTGAATCAACTAGTGCTTCCATAAAACTAGGTTATTTATTACAATTTCAGTGTTGTTTTCCCCCATGTATCACAGTTTAACAATATATCTCATACAAGCTATGTTTCTTCATCAGTAGTATTAGCATTCTTCCTAGAAAAGGAAAAGGGAAAGTCGTTTCAATTATAAGTCAATATGTAAACTTTAAAATTTAAGAATAAAGTTGGTAAGAGAGGCAGAAGACGAAATGAACTATTTCAATGTATTTAAATTCAACAAAGGTCACACAATGTTATCTGAATACATGGAAAGAGTAAGTATCTCTGTCATATGGAAATATTTTATGTGATATATGTTAAATTTCCAAAAGATAATGTCTGTGCAGATCCAACTGGAGTCTCAAATGTAATTTTGGGGGAGAATTTCATTTAGTTATGTTCTTCTATATATTTATATATTTCCTATTTTAAAAGACAAATACTGCCTGAGAACAACCAATAAATTTTGAGAGTAGAATCAAGGGACTGAAACAAGAGAGAAAAATCTTGTTTACATAATGGCAAAATATAGTATTAAGCCATTGTAGTAAAGCAATAGATAGGATTGTTTTTAGACATGTGTCTAATGTGATTTGAAATGTTTTATTTAACTTAAATATTCAAGTAAATCTGAGATAATTTTACTTTTTTACACATCTGTCTTTATTTTTATTGTGTATATTTATGGGGCACAACATGATGTTATATATATTATATAGGGGAATGATTAAATAAAGCTAATTAGCATATCCATCACCCCACATACTTGTAATTTTAAAGGTGAGAACATTTAACATATAGATGCTTCTTCACAAGTGTATATTTTCAAGTACACAGTACGTTATTATGTTGTACAATAGATGTCTAGAACTTATCTTCCTATCTAACTAAAACTTTATACCCCTTGACCAACATCTTCCCATCCCTCCCCTGCTGCATCCCAGAGTAACTACCATTCTACTCTTTCCTTCTATGAGCTACACTTTTTTAGATTCCACATATTAGTGAGATTATACAGTGGTTTTCTTTTTGTGTCAGGCTTATCTCACTTAGCATAATGTCTCAAGGTTCATCCACCTTTGATGCTAACCAATCAACAACAGTCTCATCCAGTTTTCAACCCATTTATTCCCCTGAAAATCCACCAATCCCTGAAGACCACTCTTCCCAAAAAACATATATGATCAACAGTCGCCTCTGCAACTGATAGGCATAGCTTTCCATGGTGCACAAAATAAATGCAGCTAGATCTTTTCAGTTGAGATAACTAGTCTTATAAGCCTTTAACAGAATCTTCTAACGAAAAATCCTATAATTTTACAATAATTGACAATTATTAAAGATATGAGGGTCTCACTGCATCTAAGTGACACTTGCTATCCCTTTCAGAATTGGATTTGTTAAATAAAAGTAATAGAGTGAAAACAGTGATTAAGTAAAAAAAGAAGATTCTAGAGTCAGACACTCCTAGATTTTTTCCTGGATCTATAATTTACTAGCTCAGTGACATCACTGAATCTCAAAAAGTCTCAGTTTCTCCTATGTAAAATATGATTAATAAAATAATTTCATAGTAATTTTGTAAAGATTAAACTAAGTAGTTTGTCTAAAACATAAAGCTTAGTCTCTGGCACAATGTAAATATTCAATAATGCCAGTGTTCTGTTACTATATTTCTGGTTCAATATGTTTTCTGTTATAATTCAAGTTTACCAATTACAGCTTTTAAATGCATTTAGTTATAGCATAATAAGGTTTTGGAAGAGATACAGGTAGCTTACATATTTTATGGTGCAATAGTTTGATAGTATTCTATCTTTTTGGGTTTTTTTCCAGCTTAGGAAAATAATGTGGTGCTAGAGAATAACTGTTACCAGTTGCATGTAAAAAACATGCTACCAAGGAATCGCAAGAATATTTAGAGACAACTATTGTTCCCAGTTGTTAATCATTATATTTAAACTAATTATTTCTTGGGTTAAGACTTCCTTCATATGCACAAAACAGTTATATGACATATTTAACATATATGACAGAGGCATAACAAAACACAAAGCATAATAAAAGCATGGTGAAAATACTGCATGATTTCTTTGTGGGAAATTTTGGCTCATGTTGTATGGTAATCACTTTTAAATCCACTAGATGGTAAAAATTGAAGTTACCAGAATTATAATTCATATTGAAATCCTATACAAACTCAAACACAAAGAGTATTTGTAATAACTAGAAAACTAACAGCAATTCACCAATTTAAATAATGTTACCATATAAGCATATACATCAACAACTGACCAAAAATCTTCAAAGATTGGTTTAAATTCTGAGTAAATTCTTTATATCTCAAAAGAATATTCTTTTGTATTTTGGAGCCTGTTTTCTCCTTAACTGTGATTTTCTTAATGATGATGCTGCTTTCTCCCAGAAGGATCTCAAATGCATAGTCATTTTATTTTCTTTGATTTTATTTGCTGTAATATATTTCCTACAACTAATAAAAATAAAATCCAAACGTGTTGAACCTTGGTGAAATGAATGCAATGAAATTGTCAGAATGAATTTGTCTAGGTGAAAATTACGTAAGACAATGAATGAACTTCTGGGGCTCAGAAGAAGGTTGTGCAAGGGAAGCAGAGGGCATGAGGGCATGGTGCCTATCACAAAGTAAGCATTCGATAAGTAGTTGTTGAATGAATGAATACAGGAATTAACATGAACTACAGACTCAGGAAAGCCTTGACTCAACAAGCCCTTGCAGATTTCTTGTTGGTTCACTGCCAAGGCTCCTTGACACAGACCCTTCCTCTCTAGAGGTGTTTTTGAATCATTTCTTTCCATTACCTCTTCTCCTTTCTGTTCCTATTAATTTAAAACACAGTGGCACAGCATATTCGGTTATATTGAATCATATGATTTTCCTAGCCAACTATCAAGGACACAGAGAAATTCTTAAGGCTTTATAACCTCAAGCTGTTTTCTACATATAACAGAACTGGTTCACATTTTTTCATGTGCTTAATGGATATTCAGTAAGTGGGAGCGATATGTTTATTTGGCTGACAATCAGAGATACATGAAATTACTTGAATTATTAGGAAGGTAATCACATGTTAAAGAAGTTTTTGGACATAGAGTCAACTTGTTTTTCCAACTAGATTTTGCAAGTAATTAACTAACAGAATAACTCATTCAAATTATCTCTCAAATTTGGTATTTAGGATTTTGTATATCCCCAGTTTGAAAAAAAAAAAAAGCAACAGGCAGAGAATCCACAAAATAGTCCAGCTGAGTACAGAAAGAGAATAAGCTTTTCTTTTATAATTGTTTTATTTAACTAAAACAGGGCTGACAGTAGCAGATGTATATATATATATATAGAGAGAGAGAGAGAGAGAGATATGTAGTCATATATATGTATGTATGGTAAGGGCGCAATAACATTCTACAGATCAGAGAGAGCCCTGAGGACTCATTCTAGATGATGTCTGGGATGATTCCTTACAGTTCTTCCATTTTTAATTTTGTTATTTTATTTCCATTACCTATATGAATATTATTTTAATATAATACTACTTTATAAAAAAAATCCCTAAGCATCATAGAAATTCTAGGCAGAAACATTATAATTTAACCTCAGAGTAAAAACGTTAAATGGCAAAGTTCTGGTCACAGAGCTTTCACATAATTGTATATTTCTGCAAAGACTTAGAGGGTTCCTTAAATATAATTTGAAGACCTGTTATCATAACCTTTTTTGTATTTGGTGCCTCTGATAATGTAAGAAAATTTAAATTAAAACCTTAGCAGTAGTCTTCATAGAATTATATTGGAGAAATTATTTTGAGAACTTTTATAGACATTCCCATATATGTTAACTCTTTCAGGGCCTTAATAATTCCAACTGAAATTATAAATGTTAAAAATCACAAATAACATATTTATTTATAATAAATCTAAGTGTTTAAATAATTTAGGCATATGCATATAAAATATAAAAATCTACTTCTTCCTCATTTGCTCTTTTTGTAATAAAATTAATTTAATGCAAATAATACATAAAATCGATTTGAATGGAGAACCATTGGAGTTATCTATATAAATTCCTAAATAATTCAAATTTGACTAAAGTCCTAAATATCTTTTCATATCAAAAATATGATTACAGCTAAAATTAATTTGACCCTAAAAAAGTTGTACATAAAATGAAAACTGTTGCAATGTTTAGAACCTTAGGAAAATAATTGAGTCCTAAATACCAGGATAGTAAAGAGTGGCTTAGTATAAATAAGTGTATCTGTTAACCCTTTACCAAATTTACCAAAAGAGTTTTTCATCTGATAACTACATTGTGGATAAAGTCAAGCAAAATTGTATTTTCTGAGACTACAAAGTAACAGGAGACAAAAATTAACAAGGAAAGGGGAGAAGAAGGAAGGAGAAAAATGAGGAGGGAATAAGAGAGAGAGAAAGTAAGAATGCTGGACTTAAAGCTTTTCATTCTTAAATTTTAAATATATTTACCACTATAGAGTTGACAATAGCTGGGGGACAGCATTTATTTCTTATAGATCTTCAGACAATGAAGTATTCTAAATATCTTTCTTTATCTTAAAAATAATTCGATAACAACTATAGATTCTTTTTGTGGAGAGCTGTTTTTGCTCTCAATCTCACTTCTAGTTATACAGTAAATGAACTATGGAATTTTTTCTTCAGAAATCGCGTTGGAATAAATGGAGTGCTAAAGGGATATTACTGCATATTTTGTCATCTTACATTTAGCTACCAAGATTAACTATGTCCCTTTAATTGCCCAGAGTTAGAAAGCAGGTTCCAGTTAATATCTAATGAAGAAAAGAGAGAGAAGGATTGAGGGCAAGTGAATAAGTGCAGTGAGTCACAAAGCTTAATAGAACAGACTGGAGAACAATAATTTACACATCTAATGGAAAGAAGAAACATCAAAAAACATTTTTGTCTGCAAAAATCTCATGTCAGAGGGCACTGGCTCAACCTCAACAAAAACAAATAAAAATCAACAGGAAAGTCATAAATCCCTTTCCTTCTCCTCCATCAAATAAGGTTAGATAGTCAAAGAGAAGTAATGTCTTCATAGAAATATTAATTACGTGCATATAGAAAGCTTTGGGTTTTTTTGAAAGCACTCCTAAATATTGCACCTGAAATAAGGTAGAAGAAATTTTGGGTTACTTTTACATGGATGCCATGACACGGAGAGCAAAAGTTCTACTGAATCCTTATGGCAATAAACCCACTCCAAATTTCTTCTATAAACAGCATCAGCATGCAAGGATGTCCACGTTATTCTCGTTCCCATAATTTTATATTATTTTTCAACTCACAACATTAGGTGATGTGTGATTTGGTATAAAGTGAGTTGGATGATAATAAAGCAACACTGCCTTTTGTGCATGCTTTTATTAAAAATGATGTCAACATTTACATGATAACCAAAATTTAGGCACATATTTAAAGCTTGTTATGTGACAAGCACGATGCTAAGCTCAGGGCAGAATGGGAGAGAGGCAGCATATCCATCTTGCATGTCCTCAAGTCACATATAATTTTTACAGCAATATTGGTTATTTAGATAAAATTTTTCAGTGCAAGAGGTGCTTTCTCTGATAACAATGAGTAGTTAATTGGTGACATTATCTCCACCCTTTGCAAAATATTTTTAAAGTACAGAAAAGAATACTGTTAAATCAATATAAAAGGAATTATGTCCTTCAACTCATAGAGGTAAATTTATAAGGATATATATTTTTCTGATTCTTGGATAAAGAATATTGTTGGTTCTATTCCTTGCAGCATAGCTAAATTAGCTACTATCTGGCAAGGTTCTGAATAGTCCCTCGGAATAAAAATAAAGAAAACGAGTATTGGCATCAGTGGACAGTACCTAAGACATCGAGGACCAGATCCAAACCTAGGAAAATAGGAATTTTGTTTAAAGAAAGTAAGTCTGAAACAGCCTACGAATGTAATATAATAATGAAAGAGATGCCATTCCTGGGCTTATCAATTTAGAATCAAACTGAAGAAGTTAGAGCACAAGTTAGACTAAAGACTTAGGTGAGTGTATTAGAACAGCACAGACAGATTTATATAAAATCAACACGTTCCACAAAATCTGGGCTTTTTCTCCCCAGAAAGTTAAAAAAAAATCAACACTAAATCCTAGGAGAATTATGCAAGGAAAATGTTTGCCTATCTTTGTTTTCTTCAAAGTGATGCCATGATGAATATTTAAAATCAGATCACAGAATTCATCAAAGCACAGACTATTAATACTTGCTCACTGTTGGCCGGACGCGGCGGCTCACGCCTGTAATCCCAGCACTTTGGAGGCCGAGGCGGGTGGATCACGAGGTCGGGAGTTCAAGACCAGCCTGGCCAAGATGGTGAAACCCCGTCTCTACTAAAAATACCAAAAATTAGCCAGGCGTGGTGGCACGTGCCTGTAATCCCAGCTACTCTGGAGGCCGAGGCAGAGAACTGCTTAAACCTGGAGGGGTGGAGGTTGCAGTGAGCGGAGATCGCACCACTGCACTCCTGCCTGGGTTACAGAGCAAGACTCCATCTCAAAAAAAAAAAAAAAAATACTTGCTCACTGTTGTCATTGGTCTACTCTCAAAAATCATACACATTTTGGTGCAACTAAATTCCTATGCAATTAGAAGTTATTCAATTCTTTGGGTTTTGTGCCTCTTTTGTACACGTGTGAAAACGTATCATATACCTATATATATGTATTCATTTATTCACATATACATGTATAGTCATTCCTCAGTATCCCTGGGGGATTGGTTTCAGGATCCCTGAGGATACCCAAATCCGAGGATGCTCAAGTCGCTTACATAAAATTTGCACATAACCTACACACATCCTCCCCTATACTTTAAACAATGCCTACATAGCACTTCATTGCCATGGATTCAACCTGGTACTCAGAGGGTGACAAATTCAGGTTTTGCTTTTGGGAACTTTGCGGAAATTTTTCCCCTAATATTTTCAATTTGCATTTGATTGAATCCACGGATGCTGAATCCATGGATACAGAGAGTCAACTATATATAATTCCATTCATATGCTTTGTTAAGGTAAATATAAAACATGTTCACACCACTTAAATGCCAAAATATATAACATGAAATTTTAAAATCATGAGCCTCTGCCTTCCTCGGCCTTACCCCTTGCCCCAGACTTTACCACCACTGCCAGTGTAGTACACATTATTATTATTCCATGTATTTTGCTCTTCTATTACAGTCATATATAAAACACATATAGTTTTTTAATTATTTTTTTCACAACCTGCAGTTATAGTAAACATAACATTCTGTGCGTTTTTTCACCTGACTATTGGAGCCATACATTTTCCATTTCATTTTACTAGCTTCCCAGCATTCCACAGTTTAAATGAACCAACTTAACCATTCCTCTTTAGGTGGAAATGCAGGTTTTACCTGATTTTTACTTCCATGAACGATGATGCAATAAACATCTTTGAAATTTATTTAGAATACTGCTTTTTTTTTTTTTTTTTTGAGACAGCGTCTCGCTTTATCACCAGGCTGGAGTGCAGTGGCGCGATCTCGCCTCACTGCAGCTTCCGCCTCCCGAGTTCACGCCATTTTCCTGCCTCAGCCTCCAGAGTAGCTGGGACCACAGGCGCCCGCCACCAAGCCCGGCTAATTTTTTGTATTTTACTAAAGACAGGGTTTCACCGTTTTGCCCAGGCTGGGCTACGAACTCCTGAGCTTAGGCAATCCGCCCGCCGCGGCCTCCCAAAGTGCTAGGATTACAGACGTGAGCCACAGCGCCCGGCCTGAATTAATACTACTTTTAATGTCTGAAACATTTCCCGGAGTGGCATTGCTGAGGCAGCAGAAGCGCTTTTAAAAATTTGAAAAAAAAAAAAAATGCTTGTTCCAGTCTCACCAGCAGTATGTGAGAGAAACCCATTTCCCCACGCCCTCACCACACCACTGAATGTTGCTCTTTTGTTTTGTTCTGTTTTTGGTCAGTCTGATAAGCATAACACAGTGTGTTAATAGTTGTTAAAGTCCTTACCTTAACTACTAGTGAGCAAGACTGGCTATGTGATTGGTGGAGCCCAGTACGAAAAGACACACCGCCACTGCAGATGGGTGACTTTCAAGCGACTGCTGCCTTTACATCTGGGCACATAGTAACTGGACACGAGCCCCGCGGAGCAGCCCGCTGAACAAGCAGTGACGCAGCCAGCGGCGGGATATCCACTGCTTTGTCCCGCCCAGAGACCACCTGGGAAATGTGTCGCACTCCGCCCCTTTCGGTACCCATGAGTATGCCCCCTGCTGGCAGGGAGGGCAACCGCAAAATGGGGGCTTTCCCTGCCAACACAAGCTGATCTCTGCCCCCCCGCCCGGTAGGTGGCGGGGTGGTGAGAAGAACCCAGGGAGGTAGCAAGGAGGCAGGAAGAAGGCCCGAGGTGGGTCTCATGTGGCCTGGAACTCCAAGTTCCCGGCGTTTGCTCCATTGTCCCAGTAGAGTTCACTGACGAAATCCAAATTCAAAAGTAAAATTATAAGAATTACAAGATGAGCGGGGGCCGGCGGGAGGGGGTGGCTCATGCCTGTAATCCCAGCACTTTGGGAGGATGAGGTGGGCGGATCACGAGGTCAGGAAATCGAGACCATTCTGGCTAACACGGTGAAACCCCGTCTCTACTAAAAATACAAAAAATTAGCCGGGGCCGGGCGCGGTGGCTCACGCTTGTAATCCCAGCACTTTGGGAGGCCGAGGCGGGCGGATCACGAGGTCGGGAGATCGAGACCACGGTGAAACCCCGTCTCTACTAAAAATACAAAAAAAAATTAGCCGGGCGTGGTGGCGGGCGCCTATAGTCCCAGCTACTCGGAGAGGCTGAGGCAGGAGAATGGCGTGAACCCGGGAGGTGGAGCTTGCAGTGAGCCGAGATCGCGCCACTGCACTCCAGCCTAGGCGACAGGGCAAGACACCCTCTCAAAAATAAAATAAAATAAAATAATTTAAAAAAGAATTCCAAGATGACGGCTTCAGAGCAACAAACCCCATGCAAAGAAGGCTGCTCAGTGCAAGAATCTATTTGGTTGCACTGGCAGCTTGCCCCTGAAGCACCCTGCTAATGAGAGTGAACATCTACTCATGAGTTTATCCGACTTCTGTAGTTCTTTTTCTTTAAATTTCTTGAGCATATCCTTTGTTCATTAAGATGTTTGTTTACATTTTTCTTCGACATTTTAGGATCATTTTAAGAGTAGTAAGATCGTATCTTCTTCCCAATATGTTATCTTCCTTTTTTGTCTTTTTAGAGGCTTCAAAATTTTTGTGCAACAAAGTAGTTAGGTTTTTTTTCCTCATGTACTCTAGGAGTAAGAAGATCTTATCCACTCCCAAATTATGAAAATACCCTGATATTTGTATCAAACCATGTTTATTTATTTACTTAACAATCCTTACATTGTGAGCTCTAATTCAATGCAGATACACTTATGTATACGTTTGGATCTAATTTTATATTTTTCAAATGGATCATCAATTGCCCAACACTATTATCAATCAGTATTGCCTTTTTTAGCCAGCAGATAATTTAATCTATATCACATATAAAATTCCCATTTACACTTGGATAAATGTTGGTTCTCTCTAATATTGAGCCACTGTGTCATTATGATACCTATCTGATTACAGTATTTTTATTGTGAATTAAAATATTGATATTGATTATTTAAAGGTTAGGAATAAGTAGTGAATTCTATGCATAATAGCTTAGCTGTTATAAATATGTGCAAGTGCTTAACCATGTATTTTAAATAATAAAGTTTGGTGTAATAAATAGCATAAAGAATTGTGAGTCAAATCTCATAATGAAATTCTATTCAAGATCAGGTGCAGTGGCTCATGCCTGTAATCCTAGTACTTTGGGAGATCGAGACGGGTTGATTGCTTGAGTTCAGGAGTTCAAGACCAGCCTGAGCAACATAACAAGGTCCCATCTCATGAAAAAATAAAAACTAAAATTAGCCAGACATGGTGGTATGTGCCTGTAGTCCCATGAGGTGGGAGGATTGCTTCAGCCCAGGAAGTCGGGGCAGCAGTGAGCTGTAATTGTGTCACTGCACTCCAGCCAGGGTGACAGAGTAAAACCCTGTCTCTCAAAGAAAAGAAAAGAAAAGAAAGTTCTATTTATATGAGTACCAGTCAACAGGTAAATCGTCTATGCTTTGTGTACCTTATTTTTTAATTTGTAAAACAAGGTTAATAAAATCTTTTTCACAAAACAAACTTCTTGCAACATAACACTCAATAAATACAGATGTTCCTTCATCATGAGATAAAAGTATTCCATTTTAATTGACACCCTGGAGATATCTTTGCCTATAACATCCTTTGTTACTTTCAAAGATCTGCCTTTTTTCTGGCAATCAGGATAGAGCTGGAAATTTTTAATCCAACTGAAGTCTCCATTTTTCAATAAAGAATTGTACCTTATTTACAGTTATTCTTATAATAAATACATTTGAGTTTATTCATCCTGTCCTATTTGACTTTTCTCATTCAATATTCTTTCTTTTTCTTTTCTTTTTCCTTTTTGTATTACTTGACAAAGTAATTTGTCTGTTTTTCCTCAAGTCAGTAATTTCAAGTCCTTATGCATATGCATATACAATTTCCTCTGTTTTTCTTCATCATTTTAATGACAACAGTTAAGCATTTGTCTATTTATTAATACTGTCCATCGAAAGCAATTAATAAGTCTTTCCTCTAACGCAAAATCTTCAGGGCATATTTATTTTCTTCTTTATTTTTCCAATCTTCATGAACTCTTATGTGTTTCATTAAGTGAACTGTAAAACTGTAATCTTTTTTGTTTTTGTTTTTACTGAACGCTTCTTATATCAAAAATTGTGTTCACAACCACACTGTCATCATCAGTTTGGATTAACTGTGAATTCTATTAGATTTTTTTTTTTGGAGACAGGGTCTTGCCCAGTCACCCAGGCTGGAGTGCAGTGGTGTGATCATGATCATAGCTTACTGTAGCCTCAATCTCCCATGCTCAAGTGATCCTCCCACGTCACCTTCCAAGTAGCTAGGATTACAGGTTTGCACTACCACGTCTGGCTAGTTTTCTTTCTTATTTTTTTATTGAAATGGGGTCTCTTTATGTTGCCCAGGCTGGTCTCAAGTGATCCTCACACCTCAGCCTCCCAAAGTGTTGGGATTATGGGCCTGAGCCACCATGTGCGGCCTACTAGATTCATTTTTAACTGTGCTTTCTTAGTAAACTGTCCTCTATTTTGAGATTTTTTTATATGAATTAAAAATGACATGATTTTCATTCAACTCTAGTGTTTTCTTGAGTAATTTTTTAAGAATGTCTATATCCCTTTCATAGGGATATATAAAGGATTATATACACATTGTCCCAGAGAATGTATAGTCTGTGTGTGTGTGTATGTATGTGTGTAAGCATACGCATAGCTAGCTTGCTTTCTTGCTTAACTTTTTTCTTCTTTTTTTTAATATCTTGACAAATTGAAGAATTCTTGGTTCAGAGAATTGTACTGTCTTCTAGACTTCATTGGTGCAGATGTGATGTGTGATCAAAATTGACTCTACTTTGTTCTCATGAAGTTTATATGCTTTTTCAGTTCATCCTTAGAGTGGATAAAATTTCACTAGGCTAGGTCTTGGTGTGTACCTTCTTTTCATTAATCATACTTGGCACTAGGTTGGCATGACTTAAAACCTCAACTCTTTTGCAGCCAATGTGATTGCTCTATTCATGGTTTGTGTATTTCCTATAATGTCTTTTTCATTGCCTTCCAGAATGCCTATTGTTCAGTAGTTTCCCTGGATTTCTTCTACATTTCTCTTCTTCCTGTCATTCTTGAATCTTCATAGCATACTGTTTTGTTCTGGGAAACTTTGCCATTTGATTTCCCAAACCATTAATTCAGCTTTCAGTCTTGTATTTTTCACTTTTTCTATTGACTATTAAATATTTTAAATACAAAAATTACTTTACAAGTGAGCTGTTAAAAATTCTAAGGTTGTTATTCTTCAATGTCACCATCTCCTTAAAAATTCCTTTCTGTAAAATGGTTTTTAAAATTTTTACTGAACAAAATGAAGAAAAGAATTTGACTTCTGAAGGCTTACATATCTGAAATAAAATCCTGGTTTTGCCAATTACTACTTTTTTATATTTTTTCCTTGGACAAATAGCTTTACCTCTGTATATCTCAACTTTGGGAAACTGTTGTGAGAGTTAAATGAAAGGCTGCATGTGAAGAAAACTTAGCTCATAGTAGACAATAAATGTGAATCACTTGCATTAATGAAACCATAAACTCTATGAGAAAATGTGCTTTGCATAACTTTCTTTATATAAAAACAATCTTTTATATGGAATATCATTCCTTGTTATCAAGCACAATGTCTCAACTTAAAAAAATTTAATATATCTAATTCAGATACTATTTACTTATTTATGGTCTTAAAGACCCAAATGTACATGCCTTTGAAAACTTTTGTTATCAGTATTTTTTGTATTTAGTCATTCTAGCTTATTATTATAGTAGACATCCAAAATGTAGTAAAGAAAAAATACAAGGTGGTTAAAATTTACCTGAAATATTTTTAAGTTTTCTCACCTTTCATTATATTTTTAGAATTAAAAAAACACTGATTTGTATTCTTTTTGCTGTTTACTTATAATATTGGCTATAGTCCTGGTCATTTTCAAGAAACAAAGGAAACTGAACACTTGAGAATCCTTGAGATCTGGTTGTGGTCCTGGCACCAGCTACCACAGGGCAGCTCTCTGTCTCTCTATTGCTTCTTTTAACATGTTAAAATTGGAAACCAGTTAAAATAGATGCATAAAACTAATATAAATTTTATTCTCCCATTCCAAGTGTTCCGAAAATCTATTCTTAAGTAGTTGGTGAATATTATAATTGATATTATAATATCAATTATAGGTTTGTGGTCTGGTAAGTCACAAATAAATGACCTATTTAGGTACACCCTGAATAATTTTTGTGCATTTGCTTCCATGTCTGTCAAATGGAGATTTTTTAAAAATCTCACCCTTTCTACCTAACAGATGTGTTTCAAGGCAAAAAACACATTTCAAAAATACTCTATACTTATCAGATACCCTTCTGTACTAAAGTCATTGTGTGCAATTACTTCCAACAAGAACAAAGCCGCCAAGGATGCTGGGCCTAGAGATGCCCGAGGGCTTGCTTTTCAAAGGACAATATAAGGAGCAGTTGCCACTGGTGGTTTGTACTTCCTCAGTATGCCTGACATTTCTGAAGCATGACTCTGTTGCCCAGGATCTGCCCTTGGCATTAAACAGGGAAAGATTAGGCTTCACTGAGTTACAGAAATCAGATGCCCCAAACAAACATACCAAAAGTTATGTGTGATAAACTGTAATGACAAGGCAGGAATTTTGAGATGTAAGTAGAATGTTTTGTTAGGTTGTAGCATAGTGGAATAAAATACCTTCCCATGTCCAAGACCTAAATAAAACAATCACTGTTTTAAAACCATTGTATTTCCTGATGTTTTATTTTTTCTTTACTTAGACCAGAAGAGAAGAGATTCATGACTCATCTGTCAGTATAGCTTGTGATTTTGAAGTTGAAATGAGGCTAAAAATCTGTGGTCGGCATTCTTAAAATGATTTCCTTATGAAGATATGGCTAGAAGAGATACATAGATTCTCCCACATATTCCTTGATATTTTTTATTCACCACTGCAAAATTGTGCAAACAGCAAGAAACTTAAGATTCATTTTTCATTGCTACCCAACAATCTCAGGTCCTTAAATTAAATACTAAAATGAACAACTGGAATGATAATTAAGAATACTCGCTTTGGAAAAAAGACACTACATTTCTATAGTTTTCATTAAGTCCAAAAGATGGACACCCTGCTCAGTCACCCTGCAGTAAACCTTTTAAAAGCAACATGTTTTAAACAATGATTAGATTAGCACAGTGTGTCCTAGCCACAATATCCTACCAAGCAAGGATTATGATAACAGAAAACACAACAGCATAAATATATGCTTCACAGTTGGATGCTGTGAAAGTTTCTATTTCCATTTGACCAACACTCGAAATGTACAGTGGAAATTACAAAATGTCAAAAAATAAAATAGATCAAAATGCATGATGGACAGTCAGTAGGAGACACAGGTGTTTAGAGGACAGTAACATTAATGTGAGTCTCAGGCTGCCACCTAGACTTCATGAAAAAGTAGGAAATACGATGTATAATAAAGAAGATTGAGTGCTGAAAGGCTGGGCTGAGCACTGCTTTGAGAAAGGAGAGACCTCAGTCAGAGTTGTCACGAGAACAATGGGTAGAGCAGAAATGACTGTCAACTTCTGTTCTAGTTGTGTGGCAGAGGATACTATTCACTGGTGATGGGTTCAGTACATACTACCCTAAGGCACGGCACCTTTGCATTTGGGAAAATAGCAGAAGGAAGGCCACCCTTACTTTCCCCTTGCCCTTCTCCCTTGAAGCAGGTCATAAAAATTTGAATGTCACTTTCTGAACTTCTTCCTCTCCTGTCCCCTGCAAGGAGTCATGAGACTCTCTTTCAAGATGTGTCCTCCTTATACCCAGAGGAAAGGATTATCCTTCTCACTAAAGATACAGAGACACAGAGAAGTATCTGAACAAACAGGGCTTGCTAAGTCCCCCACAGTTTATTGCCTTTAGATTAGACTCCCTTTGTCCAACCATTGTTCTTGAAACTAGCCACACCTACATCAAACCTAAGCATAAAAATACGCAAGTTTATCAGTTCTTTGGGGTCTTCATTTCTTATGAAGACACTTATGTCACATAAAACTTTTATTTTATAAATCTATATGCTTTTCTCTTGTTAATTTGTCTTTTGAAGGCCCTCAGCCATGAACCTAGGGATGGGTGAAACAAGATATTTTCTTTTCCCCTGCGCTAGTTGGTATCTTTCATGAACACACTATTCAGTTGCAGAGATAGAGCCATCAGTACCTTTTATATATACGTATACACAATCCTATTATGTATACATGTATATGTGTGTGTATTTATGTATACACACACACACACACACACACACACACACACACTCCTGTTATGGCAATCTCTTCCTCCAGGAAAATGAGATATTTATCAAAATAAAAGTTTATCTGGAAATTTTTGAAAAGAAAAAAAAACCATTACTGATTCTTAAATCATTTGTTTTTGTTTTTATGGGTTTTTTTTTTCCACTTAGTAAATGCCTACAAATCTTCATTGTATCTCCTTTAGATTGAGAATACACTTTTTGTTTTGTATGTAATCTGACAAAATACCTTAGCCACAAAATAATCTGATTGTTCTGCAAAATAGGTTATAACGATGTTTTATTTATTATCCCTGAAATAGAGCTTTTTTCTTCAACTATTTTCACGTTTCTTCTTTCTACATCTTTAAAAAGACATAGGATTGACTCTTATTTTTTTCTTAATACATATTTCTCTTCCCCGGCATTTTGTGAAAGAATGCCTAAGTTACAATTTCTGTGGACTGTAAATCCGCCAGATAACGTCTTCAAGATTGGGAAGACTTGCTGAGTAATAATATAGAGATCTGACCTTAAGTGCATCTTGCATAAGATGCTACATCACTCATTCTTTTTCGTCTCTCCATCTTCTGAAGAAAGCACCATCAAAAAGCACTTAAGCTTTCTAGGGCTCCTTTCACATTTACTTAACCTATGATAAAAGAGGGCAGATTTAGTGCTTCCTACAAAGCTCCCTCACAATCTCCTCCCTTACCCTCCTCCCACCCCAGGTGCTCTTACTAAACGCATATGTTTCTATTAGTTCTGCTTGTGGAACTGCAGGGCAGACTATTCACTGACAGACAGTACCTAGAGGAAAAAGTTAGATGGTTTTCAGTGAATAAAGAAAGAAAGAGAAGGAGGAGAAAGCAAGAGCCTAAGAATTAAGAGGAGCAAGGATAGAATGAAGACCATACATGAGAACCAAGAAGTTTTGCAAATAAAAAGCTAGGCTGGATTGGGGAGTGGGGGATTCACTAATTCACTAACTGGTTAAGTTCTCCAAAGCTATGAACGAGGTCCTACTCTTTCAGCATATTGCCTTGACGTAAACCTTGTAAATATTTTCTGAATGAATAAAATTAATTCAAAATGAAGAAATTCAGTAAGTAAAAGAGGGAAGATTTTGACACTCCTGATTAAATTGAAGATATTTCAGTGGGTACAAAAGCTGCCTCAGTAACAGGTAGAGTTTGTTTGCAGCAACCTTGCGTCATAGGTTTAAAAAGGAATATCTTCATGCAGTAATTATAAGAAAGATTCTTTACTCCTGCTTAGCAATATGGTTCACATACCAATGCTAGAAGTTCTGTTTTATTTTCTGGGTTCAGACTTTTACTATGGTTGAAATAATCTCCCATATTCTCTCTTTCCATCTTACATACATGAAGAGAAGTTGTAATTAGATACAGCGATGTGAACAACATACAGATACTTTCTTAAATCAGATTTTCAGAGAACAATAAGGTGTATAACAATTCACCTCTCCGAGCATCCTGACGTACCTGTTTCCTCACTTCCCTCTGGTAATTTTCTCCCAGGTCAATGCAGTCATCTTATCGAGACAAGCATCAACATTTTTTTGTTTCCTAATTACCTTTCCCATTAGAATATGAGCCCTTCAGCACGCATGGATTGTCAATCTGATGTACTGAAGCACAGAGTAGTTGCTCAGTACTACAGTTGAATGAATGACTTCTTCTTCTTTTTTTTTTTGAGACAGAGTCTCGCTGTGGACCAGGCTGAAGTGCAGTGGCACGATCTCAGCTCACTGCAGGCTCCGCCCCCCGGGGGTTCACGCCGTTCTCCTGCCTCAGCCTCCTTAGTAGCTGGGACTGCAGGCCCCCACCACCTCACCCGGTTAATTTTTTTTGTATTTTTAGTAGAGACGGGGTTTCACCGTGTTAGCCAGGATGGTCTCGATCTCCTGACCTCGTGATCCGCCCCCCCACTTGGCTTCCCAAAGTGCTGGGATTACAGAATGAACAACTTCTGATGCCTCTTGATTCTGGATTTTATTATTCCGATGCTAGAAAATTATGAATCATTCAATGTTATAAGCTAATGATTTACAAACATGAATTTGTTCACTTCATGATACTGGACCCTATATTTTCAAGGTTAAGTTAGACTTTCATCATTGATATATTTAATTACATGGCGATACTACTATAGCCTCTCAAAGAATTTTTGGAGTTAGATACACTACCTGTCTTTACATTGCTTTATTCAGAAATATGTATGCCATGGTTTCTGTTTAAAATTATTAGCTCCCATGTTAGAGGAGTGTGTTTGTTCACTTAAGTTATAAATCCAGGAGCACTTAGCATTTTACTGCCTTCAATATAACAGAAAATTTTGACAATTTCTTCAAGGTGTTTCTCTGATCTCTTGACTGTTGATGGTACCACATTGTCTTCTGATATTATCACTTAGGTCATATTAATTACAGTGACCTTTTAACAGGAGTCTGTGGATCTAGATTATTTCCCATTTATCAAATTGTTTTTATATTCTACTAAAAAACGTCTAATAAATCCCTGCTATCTAAGATATAAAGCTTATTTTAATTAAACTGGCATTTACCATCTCTTGTAAATGTCTGAAACCTTTGTATTGGCATCATAACTTTACTTCTGTTCAAATGGATCATCACACCTCAATGTCTTTGCTAATTCTCTTATACCTTTCTGGAACTTATTTCATTCATTATTCCAAATGATGAGATTCTAATATAATAGACAAAAATATCCCTCATATTAAATCAAAGACTCTTCTGTTTGCGATTAGGATATGCAAAGATGATTATAATTTAATTTTTTTTCTAGGATCAACTACAGAAAATGAAAAGACTCTAATCAAAATATGAGAAGAGTTCTGCCTGAGAATGTGATGCAAACTGGACAGTTAGTGTTAAGGAGAAGCTGAGAGGGAGGAGAACAGAAGGAGGCAGTGCAATGGTGAGAGAGGCTGGGGACTTCGTGAGTGGAAATTTCCTGGTAGTACCATGTTTGTTCCCTAACAACCCACCATAAGTTGAATATTTAGTAAAGTCTACTAAATTACCATGTTTTGTGTCAGTGTGTGAAATGGTTGAGCTTTGCATCCTGGTTACTGCAGAGAACAGTGAGCAATCTGTGAAGTAAGATGGGGAGCAGTAGAAACGAAGTTCCTGCACCCAGGGACTCTTGAAATGGTTTTAGATTCCTAAAGACTGGAAAATAATCACAGGATGTGAGGTAAGCATAATGAAGATAAAATTACAATTCTCTCTGTCTCTCTCACATGATTTTAATGAAGACCTTTTTTACTACCTAGTAGGAGTGATGGCTTCAATTTTAGAGCAGCTAGAGAGTAAAACATCTGTATTATTTCAGCACATGTCATACATTGCCTTGTTTATGAAAATTGAGTATGTGAATATTTACAGCAATCCATATCATTTTTTCACTTAATTATAACATGATATTAGTAAATAATCATATTTTTACTTATTTGGATCTGTTAGAGCTTCTGAAGTTTATTAATAAGCACCTTATTAATACTTGGTTGATTGATTTGTTAATAATAAGGCAGACTCAAAAGAAAAATCCAGATGAAAATTCAGAAAATGGAGAAAAGAAGATGACCCTGCTTCTCCAAAGGGATCTCTTCCCACGGCCCAGGGAGGTTGAGCTCTGTACTTCTGTTGTCGTCTCCTTGTCAGTAGTGATGATTGCTGCATTTTTCCCATATGCTGGTTTTCAACCACACATAAGAATTGTCAGTTAATTGATGCAAAAGAACCTATGATTTTATGGGAGTATTTTTTTGTTTTGTTTTCTAGTCTATTACAAATAATTAGTATTCTAATTTGCTGAAAAGAAGAATAACTCAAATGATTTGAAAAATTTCTCTTTTATCGATTCAATAATATGTTAGACATTCAATCCAAATGAGAATTAGAGATAAATCAGGTTAGATGTTATGAAAAATGTACTAACACTGATTTCACTTCCTATAATTTTATAATTTAAAATATATACAATTACATTAAGCAGCAAGATTTCTTCTTTTCAATAAACAAAATATCTAGGGATTTTTATCTTGACATTTCACCTATCTAATACACGATTTGGGTAGGTTTCTGCTTTGTACTTCAGTTTCTTCATCTGTAAACTGATAATAACAATGGTTACTACCTCATAGGGTTTCTGAGTGGCTAAAAATAAATGAATACATAGAAGGCACTTAGAACAATTACTGCCACACACCAACTCCTGTGTAAATGTTTGCTATTACTCTTATAACTCTTATATTAGGTTCAATTTTAAGCAAAAAATACATCAACATACATAAAATGTCATAAATTACTTCAAGGCTAGTAAGGCACATTAATTAATACTATTTTAAGAGTTAATAGTAAAAACAAAAAGTTTTATTAAAAATAGAATTGTTGGCATAACATTTCAATTTAGAGAAATGGGACAATGATTTTTTATATCATCATTTGGAGAAAATTAAGATTTTGGAGTAATGTGAAAAAATACCTAAAGGAAAATCCCACCCCACTGATTTGGGTTCTTCCTCCTCCTGTGTCTTGAATGCTGTTTTTTCCCTCCAAAATTCATGTTGAAATTTCTATGTCATTGTAACAGAAGTAAAAGATGTAACCTTTAAGAGGTGTTAAGCCATGACAGCTCTGCCCTAACAAAGGGATTAATGCCATTAGAGTAGGAATGCATTCATTATTGTGGAAACAGGTTCATTATAAGAGGGCGAGTTAGATGCCCCCTTTCTCTCTCTCTCTTTGTCCTTCTACCATGTGAAGTCTTTTGCCGTGTTATCACATAGCAAGAAGGAACTTGTCGTATGCTAACACCTTAATATTGGACTTCCCAGCCTTTGGAACTGTGAGCCCCTTCATTATAAATTAGCCAAACTCAGGTATTCTTTTACAGTAACACAAAACAGACTGAAACACCTCTTTATTTAAAATATGACATATTACTCTTTTGATGGAAATGAGGATTTCATCAGAGTCTTTCCTGGAGCAATACATTAAATGTATGGAGCAATACCTTAAATACATATTAAGTTTAGAACCTGAACATGTTCTGGATTTAATTATAAAATGATATTCAAAATTTTGAGACTGGAAAATAATAAATACTTTAGTCCATATAGTATTCCTGCTGCTTGTGTAGTATTTTATTATCTATCAGTACATATAAAATCCTTTACAAACTAATCTCACAGGTACTTAGCAAACCAAATTCTCTTTACTTCCTCTGCACAGTCTCTTTCCATCCCCTTTTCTCTTTTCTCCATTCATAAAACATTTTCTGCAATTTTACATGTATGATATAGCCTGTCTTTAATAGATGATTCTCCCATTTTCACTTGTGTAACTTCTAATCATTCCTTGAAACTCAAGACAAAAATGTTATAGTCTGTGACGTGTGTGTGTGTGTGTGTGTGTGTGTGAACTCTTGTGGGTAAATTTAATTGCTTTGCTCATTCTTTTGCAAAACTCTGTAGTATTTTCTCCCTCAAGAGAGCTTAAGAGGGGCCTCTCCTATTGATATCCAAAAAGCACCTTTATTTCATCTATGAGAATAAAATTTTCAAGTTCTTTTTTTGTTTATAGTGAGTTTGAAAGACTGGTAGATTGATAGCACAGTCTTCTGTACGATTAGAAGACTAAGCATTCAAAAATAGCACATTAGTAAATGATTGCAAAGATAGTGAAAACCTGAGTGTGTGGGTGTGGGTGTGGGTGTGTTTGTGTGTATGTGTGTGTGTGAAAGAGAGTTGGGGCATAGTGATATATCTGTGCAATTCTCTTGGCCTCCCAACTTCACTTAAAATAAGGCAGAATATTTCACCGCTCTTTGGGCTCTTTGCTCTGATTGGTCCCACAGACCGGAGGTCACAAATCATTCCTCAGGTAGCTGCCTGTGAGTGACTTCTGCTTCTCATTCAAGTTTCTGTTCAAAAGTCACCTCAAAACAGAGGCTTTTTCTGACAAGAAAACTAAATTATACTCCTCATTCTTTTCACCCCAAACATTCTTCAGTCCTTCTCAATCACCTTGCACTTTTATCTCGTTCACTTCTTTTGTCATCTAATTACTTTTCTTTTCTCTTCAGCATGGAGAAGGTACTATTAAATACAGAAAGGAAATACATTTCCAGGGGTGGAATTGATGGACCAAAGCCTATAATATTAAGGCCTTGATACATTTTGCCAAGTTTCTATCAAGAGATACTTTATTGCTATTGCTATCATTATATAACATGTATAATTTTAATACAGATATATAATTACACCATTCATTATAGTTATCATTTATTGTGTTCCTACAATATACCTATCACTATGGTAAGTGCTGTAATACATTAAGTGTATCTTTACATGTATTCAGTCTAACAGATTGTACTTCTATGGGCAGTATAAAAGAGTGTCAATTTTAACATACTCTCACTATTATTTTAAAAACCTTGGGCCATTAAAAATTATATTTTACTTTCTTAATTTGAATTTTTATTTAGCAAATATGGTAGAACATGTTTTTATATTTTACTAATCATTTATATTACTTTTTTTTGGTTAAAAAGTAGTATATTCGGCCGGGTGCGGTGGCTCACGCTTGTAATCCCAGCACTTTGGGAGGCCAAGGCGGGTGGATCACGAGGTCAGGAGATCGAGACCACGGTGAAACCCCGTCTCTACTAAAAATACAAAAAATTAGCCGGGCGTGGTGGCGGGCGCCTGTAGTCCCAGCTACTCGGAGAGGCTGAGGCAAGAGAATGGCGTGAACCCGGGAGGCGGAGCTTGCAGTGAGCCGAGATTGCGCCACTGCACTCCAGCCTGGACGACAGAGCGAGAACCCGTCTCAAAAAAAAAAAAGTAGTGTATTCATTTATAGCAAAGTACCAACAGAAATGTATTGTCTCACTGTCCTGGATGCTAAAAGTTCCAGATCAATGTGTTGGTAGAGTTTCCCTTTCTTTGAAAGTGTCAGGGAAAGTTCTATTCCAAGTCTTTATTTTAGCTTTTGGTAGTTCCTTGGCTTGTGGCACCATAATGTCAATTGGCAGATGGCATTCTTCCTGCGCCCTCACGGTGTCTTCCCTTGTATATGGATCTCTGTCCAACCCTTTCTGTAAAAACACCATTCAAATTGGATTAAAGCCCACCTGAATGAGCTCATCTCAAATTTATTATCTACAAAGACACTACTTCCAAATACTATCACATTCTGAGGTACTACTGGGTATAAGGACCTCAACACATGAATTTTGGAATGATTTATTTCAATCCATAATATCCAGTTTGTAATCTTTATTAATTTTTGTTTTGGTGTGCTCCTATATTTTTATGAGTTTTAAGAGGAGTAGAAATAAAAGCCTGCATTACATGTCTGACAATTTTATTTCTGGTTTGTTTTTATCTTTCAATTTTGTTTATGTACAATCGACATACAAAATTTATATATAGGATTATTCCTTTAGCAATTACCTTTAGACATGACTTTGCCATATAAATATTAAGTAAAGAACGACCCTTATCTAGATTTCTTACGTTTCAGTTCTTTAAATTGCTTAGTAGAAGCTATATGTTTTACCCCTTCAGAATCACTCCTGCAACTCGAGCATTATTTTTCACACTGGCAGAAGAATTTATCTAACATATGCTTCTGATTTCTCATCCCTTTCTTTAAAATCCCTGAATGGCTTCTCATTCTTTCTATTTTAAAAATCTTATTGTGGAGTATGATCTACTGACATTTCTAAGATACGACCCTTGCCCATTTTCCCAGCCACATCTCTGCCCACTCATATACACACCTATGTTTCCTTCTAATCTAACTACCTGAAGTATGAAAAATGTACCGTGTCCTCTCAGACCTCAATATCTAGTCATTAACTGACACACATATATGCATTTCAGGACTAATTCCAGGAATTACATCATATGCATTGGCTTTTATCTGGCAATTCTGAGTATTATATGTGGTATGTAATCTACAAAAGACTGATGAAAATAAACAATTATTTTTGTATTATAACAAAATTATTTCTACATAGAGAAGTGATCATTCTAACTGGAGTCATCAGAGAACTTCTAACATAGGCTGCAGAAACAGTTGAGTAGATTGTGCAAAACTGGTGGGACAATAAAATCAGAAGTCCAGAACCAGATTGGGAGAAACTCTTCTCAGTTATTCTCTGGTGGCAGACTAATGATTCTGAATGCACAGAAATTATTCCACAGATATTTTTTAAACTTTCATTTTGAAATAATTTTAGACTGGCAAAAGAGTAATGAAGATGGAACAGAAAATTCTTGTATAACCTTCATTCAGTTTCCCCTGATAATAATATCTCATACAACCCTGGTGTGATCATCAAAATTAGTAAACTAACATTAGTGCAAAAAATATTCATCAAACTCAGGGTTTATTCAGATCCTACAATGTTTTCACTTACATTAATTTTCTGCTCCAGGAAATTTATTCTTATTTATAATGATTCATGTCTCCTTCGTCTCTTCCATTCTGTGATACTTTCTCAGCAGTTCCATATTTTTTATAACCTTGACACTTTTGATGGGTAACTTTTAGGTATTTTACAGAACATTACTCAGTGTGCATTAATAGAATGTTTCTCAAGACTAGATTAATAGGAAAGATTTGGAGAAATAATACCACAGGGGTGTCCTGCCCTTCCCATCAGGGGTACATCTTACCAACATTACTTATTCCTGGTGGTTTAGCTTTGGTTGCTTGGTTCTGGTGGTGGTTGCCAAGTTTCACCATGGTAAAGTTACTACTAATTTTGCCTTTCTGTACTTTATTGGTCAGAAGTGAGTCACTAAGACCAGGTCCCAGACAAAGAGAGGGGAATTAAAATCGACTTCCTGAAAGAAGGAGTCAAAAACTTGGGGTCAAATGTTAAAACTACCACAGTAATTATTTTCAGGACATTCTTTGAGTATTACAAATATGGTATCTTTTTTATCCTCTAATTACAGCATTCCTGTTTAATTTTCTATTTCTGTCATTGTTTCTACATTCACTATTTAGAATTATGAAAGAAATACTTGTTCCTTTCCTTCATTTATTTATTCAATCATTCATTTAATATCAAGATGAATTCATGGATATTCTTAGGTTATAATCTATTATTATCATTGGTGAGTGTTTTTTCTCAAATTGCTTCAGCTTTGGCTATTGAATATTATCTCAAATTGACTGCTACATTCTCTTTAAAAAGAGTTTTAATTTAAAAATTACTTTATACTTTCTATTTAATGGCATTGAAAAATGCTTTAGGTTAATCTTGTATTTTCCCTGATTAGTTCACAGAATAAGCTATTCTCCAGGAACCCTCATTTTCTTTTATTAGAGACTGATATTTAGAATCTTAGATCCGGGAACTAGGTAAGCTCTTTGTTATTGAAGTTTCACTGCTTCTAGGCCCTTTTAATAGAGTTAGGAAGCATATGTATGTGTACTACAGAAGTATACACATACGTTTATATTTATTTACATATTTTACCTATCAGCATCTATGTTAAAAGAAACATACATTCATAGTATTATCTCCAACTTTAATTCAGCACCACAAAGTTTATCCTACCCTTCCCCTGCTTACTTATTTTAAACTCTACCTCTGACAATGAGAAACTTGAATCCCATTATCTATAGTTTATTTATGTATTTGTTCAAATCTAAATACATGTAAAATAGTTTTAGAATTGGTAATTCATAGACCTGTGAAAATTAAATTTATTAGCTGAGTACACTGCTTATTATGTATGGTGATGTTTTGTCTGTGGCCTTGTGATATCCAGTCAAACACTGTTTCCAAAGATACTTATGTCAGTTCCTTTACCCCCATCTCTTTGGTGAGATTATGTCATACATTTCCAGTTATAGTCTGTATTACATGCTAGAATCCTCCAACGCCCTGGTTGATTTTCTTAAAATTTGCATACATTAAAGTTCTCATTTTGTGATGTCCAGTTTCGAGTTTTGATAAATGTATACAGTCAAGTTTCCACTGAAGTTTCTCAAAGCACAATTCCATCACGCTAAAAATTTACATGGGTTGACTGTATGTAGTCAAACCTTCCTCTCACACCAAACTCTGACAATTAATGATGTATTTTCCATTCCTATGGTTTTACCTTTTCCGAGGATAAAATAAAGACAATCATACAGTAGTGGTCTTTGCAGTCTGATGTTTTTCACTTAGCAATTCCTTCAGGTTGAGTGCATAAGGTCCTTCGTTTCCTTTTCCCTTTAATTACTAAGTAGCATTGCATTGTATAAATGTACCTAGTTGTTTTTCTTTTAATCCAACAACATCTTGGTTGTTTCTAATTTGGGGTAATCATGAACAAAGCTGCTATAACACATTCCCTTACAAGTTTATGTAGGAAAGTCTAATTCATTGGATGAATAAGTAGGAATAGGACTCCTGGTTTGTGTAGCAAATGGATATTTAACTTTATATGAAACTGCCGAAGTGTTTTCCAAAGTACCTGTACCATTTACCATTTCCACTAACATAGAAAAATGTGCGCAGGATATGTATGCTGGAAAGTACAAAACACTGATGAAAGAAATAAAAGCTCTAACAAAATGGAAAGATATACAGTGTTTATGGATTGGAAAACTCAATTTTGCTAAGATGACAATTCTTCCCAATGTAACATATAGATTGAAAAAATTCCATTCAAAATCTAAGCAAGCATTTTATAGACATAGGCAAGCTTATTTTAAAATCCTTATGGAAGACCAAAGTAACTAGGATAGTCAAAATAATTCTGAGAAAAGAACAAAGTTAGAAAAATATCACTAAATAATTTTAAGACCTATGAGGATAGACAGGTCAATGAAACATAATAGAGTCCAGAAATTGACCCATGCAAATATAATCGATTAACTTTTGACAAAGTTGGAAAATCAAATCAGTGAAGAAAAGATAGCCTCTATAACAAATGGTACTAAGACATTTGGGCACGCCTATAAAGAGTCCTGACTCATATCTCTCAACTTATACAAAACTTACCTCAAAATGGATCAATAAATCATAGCATAAAGGTAAAAAATGAAACTACAAATCCTCTATAAAATACTCAAGAAAAATCTATTTGACCTGAGGCTTGTTGATAAATTTTTACATACAACAGCAAAAATATGACCATAAAGTAAAAATTTATACTTTATCAAATTAAAACATTTTTCTATGCAAATGACACTCTTAAGAGAATAAAACCACAACTCATGGATGGGAGGAAAATTTTTACAAATGAGTGCTCGCTTCGGCAGCACATATACTAAAATTGGAACGATACAGAGAAGATTAGCATGGCCCCTGCGCAAGGATGACACACAAATTCGTGAAGCATTCCATATTTAAAAAGAAAAAAAAAGAAGACAAAAAGAAAATTTTTACAAATGACATATTCAGAATACATAAATAATACTTGAACCTCTTCTATAAGAAAATCAATGACCCAGTTAAAAAGTGGGAAAATTATATAAACAGACACTTCACCAAAGAAGATATAGGATGGGAAATAAGCATACAAAAAAGACTCAACATCATTAGTTCATTATAAAATGCAAATTAAAACCACAAGGAAATACCACTACACATCTACTACAATGGCAATCTTTTTACAAAAAAAAAATTCAGACAATACCATATCCTACCAAAGATGCTGTGCAGCAGGAATTGTCACTCCACAGATTTTTAAACTGTATATACTTCATTTCATGGCAGGGGTTTTATTGTTTTCAAATAATCCCTTTTGTTTTTATTAGAAAGTCAGTGGCAAATAATTTAGCCAAGTATGTCTAGATTTTGCATTACTTTCCTTTTCCATCACACTCAACTTTTAATTATTTTTCTTTCAACTGGATTTGTAAATGAAAGTACATTTAAAATTGAGGAGGTTGTCTCAATTTCAGAGGATGCTTAGGAATCAGCTTGACTAAGTGTATAATTATAATTGCTAACCTTGGATGAAAGCAGAAAGGCCAGCTAAGTTCTGTAGCTTACAGCATGGCACCTGAGAGAAAGCTATTCATTCCTGTTTGGGTAAGTCATACTAAAACCCATGTGGGGCTAGAAGAAGATGTACATTACTGATTGGAAGACTCAAGGTAATGATAATTGCTAAGAAAGACATCTTTATTAACAAAATACTTTTTGTTGGCTCCTAAAATATATTTGGTATTTATTATATGTCAGGTACCCTAATACATGCTTTGCAGTCCTGTTCACACATAAGAACAAATTACTAGCATCTTATTAGAGAGAAATACTCCAAAATACAATAGCATTATTTTATTTTCTCATTTTAAGAGTTTCCAAAAAAGTAAGATATTCAAATATAGCTTCATTACACAATATGAATAAAATAATATTGATAGTTGTTAGCCAAAAGGAAATACATATGATTCAATTAAATATGAAAGATGACACAAGATAATTTTCTTGAATATTCATACTTAATGGATATTTGCCATGATAAAGAAAACATGAGCTTCAGTGTGCCTGAAAATTTTCCATTACAAAAACATTTAGACAGACTTCCAGTGAGAAAAGAAGAGAACACACTGAACTTTTCACACCACTGAGACAACTTTCTCAATTTTAAATGCATTTTCATTTAAAAATCCAATAAAAAGAAAAATAAAAGTTGAGTATGAGAAAAAAGGAAAGTAATGCAAAGCTTACTATTTCTAAAGTATGTGAATTTAACGGTGACCATAATTATGTGTACTGTGTACTAAAGTGTACCCAATGACAAGAAAAAGCAAAGGAAATGGTTTACTCTGGTGTTAATATTATTTTTAATATTTCAGTTTAAAATATTACCAAATAAAGAGAAACATTGACAATAAAATTTTCATTAGTCTGAGGAGAAAGGAGAAAAAATGAAAAAAAAAGGAAAGTGTTCTACGGAGCTGATGCAAGCAAGCACAGTAGGAATGCAGTGGAAGATACAGCTCAGTTAATGGCATGAGGAAAAATGAACGATGAGGATCAGTTTAAAAAAAAAAAAATAGTGATTGGCAGTTTAACCCCCAGTGGTCTAGTGGTCTAAAGGCAACTTCTAGACTCTCTGATTGTGAAAGAAAATATCTCCACAAATAACACTTAAGAAAAGTGTTACTACAAAGAAGGCAGTTTTAGTTGTACAGTAATTAGATTTTAAAGGAGAAAAGAACAGAACACTGCTTTAGATGTTATTAGAGGCAATAATACTTAATGATACATTTCAATTCTAATTTTACTTAAATTATAAAATTGCAAGCCCCACTGTTTCCTCACACATCGCAAGCTCCTCCTCTCACACTCAATCAGCATTTTGTGAAACGTTCTTCTTAATTAACTAAATTGTTGTCTAGCCAGACATCTTGATTCCAAGAAAATGGATGTCGGGAGATTTGCTTGACAGAGAACCTAACAGAGTCTTCACGCACAACAGCAACATGACATTGGCTCTGAAAGAAATTTATAGTCCTGCTGAACAGAGGTTCCGCTACCAGCAGAAGAAACTGCTCTAGAGGCACGATGACTAATATGTCACCACATCAGCAGTTCCTTTATGGAAGCAGAGGAAGAACACTCAAATAAATCAGATTTGTCACAGACCTAAATGCCATTAGGCATGTCAGCCGGGATCTGAATTAGGCATCTCAGAGCAAAGGATGGGAAAGTTTCCACCGCACTTTTCTGGGAGCCTCTTCCTCAGCCACCAGGCAGCCATTTTGGTAGCTCATACCCTACATGTTTCCCCTAAAGATCTTCCCTAGATGTTGTTTCCAGATAATCCCATATATTTTATTTATTTTGGAAGGCAAACATGGGACTAAATATAGAAAGCACAACATATGCTGCAGCTCTTCTCCGTCCTTTTTGGGCTGTTCCATCTTTATAATTCTACACAACAAACCGTAGTAATAAGCAGTCTTTATTTCTTGAAGTATGTGAAGAAAAAGCTATTTAAGTAATTTGTCCATTTTGTTTCCAGGGCAAGGGTATTATTATAAAAATGACTATGTCACATACACAGAAAGAGTGTCTTGCAAATTATCTATTTAACACTATTTATATATAACTCAGATATATAATATACAAACTAATTATATTTAATTTTGTTGTCTAGCACAGAAGTTCACATAAAATAACTTTTAAAATCTACCCAAAAAGGCTATTTTTATTTTATAATATTAATGTGTCTCTTCACTTCAGAAATTTTATAGAATATACCCTAAAAATTAGAAGACTGTCTGGCACATCATAGATACAGTAACTATTTGTTGAATCTTTGATGCGTTACATTTTTATAGGAGGAAAAGGTTTGACTTATGAAAAGTTTTGAGTTATAAGGGCTATGACTTTTCCCGCTCCCCCAAGAAATATATAGATGATTTGGTTAAAAAGTGTAGGATTCCATTTCCATTTCTGAAGCAAATATTTATACAGCTCTGCTGCAACATGATTGGAAATTGCCAGAAAATGAATATGCAAACTTTCAACAAAAGTGCCCCTTCTTTTTATAAATACTTCTAAATTTTTATTTCTTTTTATTTTTTAATTGACACATAATAATTCTACATATGTATGGGGTACAGTGTGATATTTCCATACATGTATACACTGTGTAATAATTTAATTAGAGTAATTAGCATATCTGTCACTTCAAATATTTATTATTTCTTTGTTTTGGGAACATTCGAAATCTGCTCTTTTAGCTATTTGAAAATCTGCAATAAATTTTCATTAATTATAGTAATACAGTGCTATAGAAAATTAGAACTGATTCCTACCTACCTGTACTTTTTTATTTTTTAATTAATTAATTTATTTATTTATTTTGAGATGGAGTCTCGCTCTGTCGCCCAGGCTGCAGTGCAGTGGCGCGATCTCGGCTCACTGCAAGCTCCGCCTCCCGGGTTCACGCCATTCTCCGGCCTCAGCCTCCCGAGTAGCTGGGACTACAGGTGCCAGCCACCACGCCCAGCTAATTTTTTTCTATTTTTAGTAGAGACGGGGTTTCACCCTGTTAGTGAAGGATGTTCTTGATCTCCTGACCTCGTGATCCGCCCGCCTCGGCCTCCCAAAGTGCTGGGACTACAGGCGTGAGCCACCGTGCCCGGCCACGTTTTTATTCTTTAACCAGCTTTTGACTCTCCCTCTCCATTTACCAGCCTCTAGTAACCGCTATTCTATTCTCTGCTTCAGTGAGATTAACTTTTTTAGATTCCACATATGAGTGAGAATATGCTGTATTTATCTTTCTTTGCCTGGCCAAATATTTTTGATTTAATACACTCATTATAGCATATATATTTCAAAAATCAAAGATAATTGAAATGATGAGATTTGGGGGAAGAAAAGGTATAATTTCCTGGAAGTCCATTGATCACTGGTAGATATTCAGCTTTCAAAACCCTGAGATATTTTTCTAACTCATTGGATATATATATATATATAGTTACCAGCTATTGTGAATGACAAGCAATTCCAATTTCATTAAAGAACTTGTCTAACTGAATTATAACTATCTGTGAATGCATATGTCTCCCTACTAACTGGGATCTTTCTTTTTCATTAAATTGATATTTATTTACTGGCTGTAGAGGCACTGGGGATTCAAAGATGAAAAGCATCTGTCTTGTGATTAGAAAACTTAGATTCTCACAGCAAGACAATTATGCATTGAAAACATCCATTACTATCAGGAAATGCTCATGATGACAATAGATACAAAGTGCATTGTTGACGAGATAGAGCATCTACTGATGAATAAATATGTTTAAATATATTTCATAGAAAGAATTGTGGGACAACAACAAAAAATAAGAGGCATGATGTGAAATGATATTGACAGAAATGTATCCCAACTTACATTTTCTTTAGATTTTAGAGATAACAATTCACTTGTCCTTTAAAAATCACATACTTGGCAACCTGGACACGTTTTAATCCACTTGAAAGAATCATGGAAACTCTTCTCACAGCAGGTGAATTTTGAGATGAGGTCTGAAGGTGAGATAGGAGGGCGTTAGGTAGACAGAAGTTGGGAAAGATGACACGTTTAAGTGGACAACAAGAAGTAGAAAAATGTCTTATAAGCAGGGAAAAACTGACATAGGTATACAGAAATGAGAGACTATAAAATATCCAGGTAAGTAGTAGTTCAATATTGCTGAATTGTATCATAAAAATAAGAAAAGAATTAGATCGACTCTTAGAAAGAAAACCCGGTAAAGTGTAGGATTTTTATCTTTGATCCCAGTTCTCTTAAAAAATGTCTATGTATTGTAGTCATTCAAGAAGTTAATTGAATGAATGAATGAATGAATTATAATCTGAAAGTGCTGGATTACCTTGGCAAAATACTATACAAATCTTCTTATTCTATCACACGTTCTCTGTACTTTTACTTAGCAAACTTTTTGTAATAGTAAAGTGAGTCAACCCTGCTTAACATATTCAATTTTGGATCTACAGAGAAGCAAATGTCTAGAGGAAATTAAAAGTGGAAAATATGTACTGGGGACTGAATAGGAGAAGGGAAAAGAAGGAAGAAGGAGACTTCATGCCACAGTGCCGGTCTGATGCCTATAAAATGAGATAGGGGAAAAAAGAGTTTGGGAGAATCTCAGGCTCTAACACAGATGCAAGAAATATTTGGCTAGGCACATAGTGAGTACTCAAGCCCAAATTCCTCATAAGAGGAGTCCTGCATCTCACTTAATAACCCTTCAGTAGTACTACTGCTTGTTTAGTCATATGTTGGGAGCAGGCCATGGAAAGAAGAGTGTGGTCACAAATGCAATGCAATGGGGGATCCAGACAGGCGCAGCTGGGGTCAAGAGTCCGTTACACTCTTCGTAGCAGGAGATCTAAGTGGCATATTTGCATGGCTGCCACAATATATAAATCTAAATGGAACGTTCTCTGAAGACTGACTAAAACATGGTTAAAAATCATATAAAGACCATGTTCTGAAAATATTAGAATTATTCTTCTCTCAATTCATCTTTGTGAAATTGTAGTTCTCTGTGGTCTCATAAGGGAACACAGCTAACAAAGCACTCAATTTCCCTGAAATCATGGCTGGGGTGATAAGAGAACAAACTCAAAAACTACCTGACTGATTGTAGCCACATTTTGGGGAAACAAAAGATTGTAATACATGCATGTAAAAACCTTAAATATGTAAGGCAATTAGCTGAAATGTACACCAAAAACATCTATTATGGTATTAATGAACTAAAGTCAAGAACAAAGAAAATGAAAGTTTTAAATTATGAACATTATTTAATGTCATTCTACTGCTCTTGTGCTCTTTACTGATTAGAAAGAAAAAAAAGCAAGTTGCTTTCATTGTAAAATATATATCAAAGTTTTGATTATTTTCAAAATTTATCTAGGGAGAAAGCAAGATTTTCATAGATATATGAACATTAATTAATAAATAACAAAGAAACTGGAGTCTGTACAGTTTTAAAAAAAAACAGAAAAACAGAGTTTGCCAAATGGAATAAAATTAAGCTCATCAAGTATAACATGAATGAAATAATGTTAGGACAATTGGGAAAGAGAGTGTATCCTATGTAGAAGGAACAATATATGCAAACACTGAGACTGAGAAGTTTCAGAAAACTGCACATAATTCACTGTCACTGGAGAGCAGGAAAATAGAGGAAGGAAATGAGTCTGGGACCTGTATGCTACATTATTTCTCTTCTTATGGACAACAGGGATATAAAAGAACTTTGATGAAAGAAGTGACATGACCTGATATATCAATCTGAAATATTGGTTATAAATATAGTAAGATGGATGAGAGTAGTGTAGGGAGACTGGGCGAGGAGGCATGAAAAAAACTATTATAAAATTCTGAATAAAATATGACCGGAACCTGAACTAAGGCAGGGGCAGTGACCACGGAAAAGGATCAGTATGAGAAATGATAGATTAGGATGATGGACTGTCATTCCTTGTGAAAGATTAGAGACAGTGGAACAGAGAGAGAAAGACCTCACATGTATCCCTGACTTCTTGAATGAGCACTAGGATGGCACACTAGGATGGCACTCCTAACAGAAAGGATTCTAAGGAAAGTCTTTAGATAGAGCACGATATGACTTGGCTCTGTGTCCCCACCCAAATCTCATCTTGAATTGTAATCCCCACATGTTGAGGGAGAGACCTGGGTGGAGGTGGCTGGATCATGAGGGCGGTTTCCCACATGCTGTTCTCATGACAGTGAGGGAGTTCTTGTGACATCTGATAGTTGAAAAGTGGATTTTCCCCTGTGCTTGCTCTCTCTCCTAACACCATGTAAGACATGCCTTGCTTCCCCTTTGCCTTCCACCATGATTGTAAGTTTCCTAAGGCCTCCCCAGCCATGCAGAACTGTAAGTCAATTCAATCTTTTTTCTTTATAAATTACCCAGTCTCAGGCAGTTCTTTATAGCAGTGTGAGAAGCGATTAACACAGAGGCTATCACTATTAAGAAGATAAAAATATAAAAAAGCAATTAACATGGAGATTTTAAAAAATTTATTCACTATTTAACGTTTAGTTGACTTATTCAACAACTATTCAATACCTCCTATATGCTAGGTACTGTGTTAGTCCAAAAGATTACAGCAGTAAAATGGGCAAGAATATTTGTTCTTTAATAGCTTATATTCCAGGGGAGGAAGTCAGGAAATAATCAAACAGCTATAATATGTAATATGAGAGATTTTTATGAGAGCTGTGTAACAAAGTGGTGGAGGACAAATGGAAGTACAGGGACAATTTTAATGTTAAAAGGTCCAAGAGGGCTGCACTGAAAAGGGGTCATTTGAGCTGAGATGTGTGGGTTTCAGAGTCATCCATGGGGATATTGGGAAGAGGGAAGCACTGTGGTCACAGGAAACAACATGTACACAGGCCTTGTAGCTATGAGTAGGTCCAGTGTATTGAAGTGACAACTAGGAGTAATTATGTGACTGGAGCAAAGTAAGAAAAAGGGAGACTAGTTGGGAGTGTAGTCAAATTCATAAGAAGAAGCCACATTATGGGGACTATAATTTTTATTTTTAATATAATGAAAACCTGCCAGTTAAAAGTATTGTTTTCCCCTGAACACTTAATAACAGTTTCTTTGCCTCTGAAAATTTCAATATAATTTTTAATTGTATATGTTCTAAGTCTTGTTAATGTTACATGTTTCTCTTTACAATCATATTCAATCAGATTACAGTACACTCATTTGAATTAGCATCTGAGGCTAAAAGCTATTTGGACATAACTAATGCTTTGTGTGAATGCCTCAGTTCCATTTGGAAAGTTTTTTAAATCATTGCAATGCTTATTTTTACTTATGATTGATATTCATTTTTAGTCATAAATACATTTTGACTGATGCTTATTTTTAATGAAAACATATCGAATAGATTGATATGATGGCTATAGCACTTTTTTATGGATGCAATAACAACACTGACCAAGTCAAACATTTGTCAATTACCAAAGTATTGGCAAAATACAGCAATAATTAGATATAAAAAACTCAATCTCAGAAGTGACAGTATATTACAAATAAAAATGTTTCAGTTCCCTTTGTAGCATAAATATAGAATGTTAGTTGATATTTTATAACTAAAGTTTCTGCAATCAAATATGTGTGGGAAATTGTTTAATTAAACAGCACTATTTGTATTTAGCACAGAACAAGGTGGATGGTTGTAGAAGTGAATCTACTAAAGAGATTCATAAGGTATATAGTGTCTCCCAAATATATTTGTCCACAGTCTTTTCTTTAACACTATCTCCAACTAGAATATTTGGCATTGACATTTGCTTGCCCTGAATATGTGAATCTGGAACTAGGTGCAGAGTCTCTTCTAGGACCCAAAGTTTGGGCTGTCATTACTCTATGCATCATCACAGTAGGCAACCATTACCACTACTACTGCTAGTAATTAATGCTTATATGGCCTGCACTATGTGCCAGATGCAGTTCTAAGTGTTTGACACATGTGGACTCTTCTAGCAACAACTCTATGAGGAGGGTGTGCTATTCTTACCCTTACTTCAGACACAAGGAAATTAAAACACAGAGAGGCGAAACCTCTGGTCAAGGTCACACAGCTTTATAAGCAGCTGAGCCAGGAAGATAGGCTCCAGGAATTATGCTATTTGGCTCTGGATATATTTCCTCTCAAATAAATCACTAGTATGTCCCTTACTGAAGATTAGCAATAGCCATTTCTGTTACAATTCTAGGACATACTCTTCTTTTTTATCATGCTGGCTATGTCCTATCTGCTTTTCTCTGTTTTTATGTGATTCTGTGCTCCACACATTTCCACTTCTGTGTCTCATTTCGGTCCTAGGGCTGTGATGTCAATTCCCAGTCTCTCTAATTGCTTGAAATTTATTCCTTTAAATTTTAACCCTTTCTCCTAATACACAGTCTTTATCAACTATATTAAAATTGGCACAGTTATTTTATAACCACAATTGCACAAATGTTGAAGTTCTGACAGTTCTATATGAGAATCTTCTGCAATAGTTCCTTGGTTTTCTTTGCTGATGTGGAAAAGTTTTTATAAATACATTCATGTTCCACATCTCCTCACTGCTATTTCCAATTTTGTTTGTTTTACAAATATTTATGGATGTCTACCACATGCAAGGCCCTGTTCTAGTCCCTGTAGATGCATCACTGAAAAAAGATACCTACTCTTTGGTTGGCTTACATTCTAGTGGTAAGTGAAAGATGCTAAGCCATAATATAATTTATCTCCTTTTGATAAATTATATTATGCATAAGAAGATGAGAAGTGCTATGGAAAAAATAAAACATAAGCATAGATCAGGAAAAAGAGGTTGGTGGGGTAGGTATAATATTAAGGCAAAAAAAAAACTAGGTTTTATTGAGAAAGTAAGCTATGGGAAAAACTTGAAGAACATGGAAAATATTTTCCAAACTCAAAAGGATATTTAGGAGAAGAAAATTTCAGTTTGGGGTCTGAAGGAAAGACTCTAAGGAAGGAGTTTGCCTAGAGTATTCCTTGCACTGTATTGAGGCTAATATCCTGGAATGGACCGAGTAAGAAAGAGAGATTAAGAGCTACAATCAGAGAATTAATGATGGCCCTGACTTTCAGGCCATTGTGAAAAGTGGCTTCTACACTGAGTGAAATGGAGAAGCCATTATAGAGATTTGAATGGAGAAGAGACATTATTGGACTTACGTCTTTAAAAGATCACTCTGGCTTTTCTGCTGAATATAAAGAATGGGGCCATGGGAAGAGGTAGTGGGGTTTAAATCAATGCTACCTATTAGAAAGCTACTACATAATCCAGAGATGACATACTTTAGATGGTGGCATGAGTACTAGAATTAGGAAAACTTATGGAGATGAGTTCTGTGAGGAGAGAGAGCCAAGAGGCATAAATAAATAAATAAATAAATAAATAAATAAATAAATAAATAATAATGCAGAATTCAGAGTTCTCAGCATATACATATTATTTAAAGATACGGAATTAGATTAGCTCATATAAGGATATAGATGTAGAAGGAGAAAGGGAGAGGGCTGGGACTGAGGTTTGAGACTCTGCAGTATTGAGTAATATGAAAGAACAAAAGAAATCAGAAATAATCAGTAGGAATGTCTAGTGAGTGAGTGAAAAACCAGGAAATTGTACTGTCCTGGGAGCCAAGGGGAAACCATGTATTAAGAAGGAGGAAGTATCTTTAATAAGGAAGGTTTTATGCTGCACCTGCCCCTGATGCCCCATGATGATTAAGGGAATCACAGCCTCCATTCATTGTACCATATTCTCCCTGACTCAGATTATGGGATTAAAAGAACTTAGGGGAGACACGATCTTCCAGTTGGTTTATTACCTGCCAACGTAATGGTTTCTGCCATTACTCCAAAGTCCTTTCCTCTGTGGTTATTTCAAGGGTCTTCCTTATACCACATGACTTGTTGCTTTTGCCAAGGTTTTGCTGCTTGATGGTTTTAAGCCCCTAAGAGATGATTTACATCAGGACTTGGGAAATGTTCAATAAAGTTATTCCAATTGGCTGAAACCAAAAAAGATAAATACAAAACATTTAAATTTCTACCTTGAATATGTTTTTAAAGCTTTCAAATTGTCTAATAAATTACCTGAAACAGGTAGTTCAGTATCATTCCCTCTCCCTGAGAATTTAATTTAAAAATTTGTTGAAGCCAATAAAAATAATTAGTAGGTTCACACTACAACATTTTAGCATGGTAATTTCATACTATTTTCTTCTTTTTCCACAGAAAGAGCTCTACATGAAAGTATAGGATGGCAAGTAATTTAACAATGATATTGAAACCCTGGTTAGTTTCAATCATCAGTGTTCCTGGGTTCTTCTTCCCCAGGAACTCCTCATTGTAATTCTGTGTAATTGCAATATATAAGAAAAAAAAAAACAACAGAATGGCTGATTATTATATCCTCTTCATACTTACACTCTCAAATCAAAAGAAGCAAAGACATTGTGTGTGTGTGTGTGTGTACACGTGTGTGTATTGTAGATGGCTCTGCATAGTCCTGCTGGTAAAAACATTCTTAAATACTTTTCACTTAATTCAGAGATACATCTCTGCATCTTTGTTGCATTTATCCTATTGAAAGGACATCTTCACCTTGTCTTTCCCCAATATAATTACTGTTACTATTTTTAGGTGAGAAATATACTAATTTTCGATTAAAGCCAAATTAGTATCAATGCTTAGCATATAGATATGCGGTATGTAGACTATATAGAAACATTTTATGATTAGTATTCATGTTCTAACTAGTGAAGACAATGGAATATACCATTATGATTTTATTTTTTAAAGCACCCCATCGATTTACTAAGGAGTAAGTGATTCTAGAGCTAAGAACATTTTTAATTAAACAACTATCTTTTATATAGGCAGTAATTTTCCTGCAATTTTTAAAATAAATGATTGATTGAAGAGTATATTATGGGTTCACATGAACTTGTCATTAAGTTATCTTGTCCAGAATAACTAGATTTCATTGGAGGAGATTAAGATTTGAGCTTTGTCAGAACTTTGGGCAGAACAACACACCTGATGAAATCTGCAACAAGTCTAATATTAAGTTAGCCATGTTTTAGTAAAGTGGTAAATTCAAGATGGTATCTCCAAATGGAAATACTAGTATTTATTTTGGTAATAGCTTTATTTATTAACATTAAAAATTCAAAGAATAAACTTACACTGTGACTTCCTTATCAAAAAAATCATACTTCTTTTTTCACTTCAAAATTTTAGTTTATATATTGCAGTGAATTCTTAGATGGTATATTTGTATAAAACATTCCTAGAGGGAAATATGAAATGCAGAGAAATTCCGCCAAAGACAATGCAGAGGAATATGCATTTCATATTACTCTCTAGGAAACTTCTTTTAAATAAGTTATTCATAAAGAGATATGACTTTTATAGAAAATAAACTATAGGTACACAAAGAAATGATCAACACCAACTCAGGATGCTGGTTATTTCTGTATGTGAGTTAGGAGAATGCAATTAGGAAATTGCACACAGTGTCCAGGTGCTTGCTTCTACTTCTTTATTTATTATTTATTTTTATTTTTATTTTATTTATTTATTTATTTATTTATTTATTTATTTATTTATTTATTTATTTTGAGAGGGAGTCTCACTCTGTCGCCCAGGCTGGAGTGCAGTGGCACAATCTCGGCAACCTCCACCTTCTTGGTTCAAGCAATTTCCCTGCCTCAGCCTCCCAAGTAGCTGGAATTACAGGTGCATACCACCATGTCCTGCACCTTTTTTGTATTTTTAGTAGAGATGGGGTTTCACCATGTTGGCCAGACTGATCTCAAACTCCTAACCTCAGGCAATCCGTCTGCCTCGGCCTCCCACAGTGCTGGAATTACAGGCGTGAGCCACTGCGCCCGGCTGGCATGTTTCTAATTCTATCCCACTGTTTCATGTATCTCATAGACTACTCACTTTAATTTTAAGTGACTTTTGTTCTTTTTCTAGTTTGGGTGATCTGACAATCATCTCTTCTCTAGGAGAGACAATGGCAAATATTTAAAGCGAATAGATAGGTTTGACTAGTATTACGGAGGAAACAGGTAGTGTCGCACTTTGAAGACAAAATAAACCAGCTCTTGGTGCGGTAATACATTTCACTATCATGAAAAAATAGTCTTTGAGACATAAATCTTTGTGGATTTTTATTTCACTGGCCAATCTAAGTGAAATGGAGTTAATAAACCCGCTGTGATTATTATTTGTGATTGGTATTGATGTCCTTACTATTCATGTACGTAGACAAAGGAGAATGTATGTAGACAAAGGAGTTTAAAATAATAATTATTTATGCAATAGAGAGATCACAGTTACACTATGTTCCTTTTCTTTTATGGGTCCAAATAGCAACATCAGACTACACATGCTGCCTAGGCATCTTCTCATGCCCATTGGCACCCACATTGATCACACAGTTAAATGCACAAAAGCCTGAGCTGCCAGGATTCATCATTAGGAAGCTGTTTATCCAAAGCAAACCTCTCAATATACTTTGTTAACCTCGAACAATGACCTGGAGTAGAAAACATGAATTGAAATCCCAGCTGTGCCACTTACTAGTGAACTTGCAGCAAGTCATTTTGCTTGACACTCTAAATCATTTGTGGAATAAAGCATGGGTGCCATAAAAAAAGAAAGGAATACATTTACTTCATTTTATGCATGTCAATTTGCTCTTCCACAAAATAAAATTTAGCATATAGCTGTGTTGTAAAGATTAAATGAGATAATACATGTGAAAGTGCTTGGTAAACACCAAAGCATTGTACAAATAACAGCTACTATTGTCTGTGACTTCCTTTTTTATTTCAAGTAATCTGCCACTAACCATGTCTCTGTCATTCACTTTTAAAGAATTACATTTTCTTTTATGATTTCTTCATTATTAAATATTTTTTGAGCGATAAATTTCTCTTGGAAAAGATGAGACATTCCTAAATTGTAAACAATGATAACCACAGAATGATCCAATTTTCAGTGAAATAAGTGAATCAAATGACACATTATAGGTTAAATACTTGTCTAATAAAATCAAAAAGAGTGTTCATAATAGATCGCCACAGGAAATAGAAATATTTATAAGCTGTGTTGTAAGAGTGAGCTTGATAACCTTAAAGAAAAGTGAGATCTCTCCATTTAGTGTTTTTCTCATTCTCAATCTGATTATTTTTGCGTACTTAGGTTTGACAATACAAAACATGTTTGTTCAGAATAATATAAATGTATATTGTATTTTTGTTTCTTTTTAAAATTAGAAAACGAAAATGTATAAATCAAATTTCTCAAATGATGAAAACTCACATCAAAATATTAATGGACTATTATAGATTTTCAGAAAGATTTGAGACAATGAGAGTCACATGAGTTAAATAATAATTTTTCAAACGATTGAGTTCACCAACTTCGAAAATACACGATATACATTTGGTAACAAATTTGGATTATTTTGGTAGAATGTTTTTAACACAAAAAGGATGTCTCAATGACCAGGTAATGATGTCATTCTAAGAGACTGAAATAAATTAGAATATGCCATCCTTCTGATATTTGATTGTGTATCAAATTAATGTATGTAGACAAAGGAGTATAAAATAATAATTATTTATGTAATAGAGGGATCCTGACTAAAATGTTAGATAATGAAGGCAGCAAGCATATCCCATCTTTATTGTGTATTTCAACAGCCTTCACACTTTGCTTTGTTTTTTCTTAAGAGACAGGGTCTCACTCCATCACCCAGGTTGGAGTGCAGTTACGTGACCATAGCTCACTGCAACCTGGAACTCCCGGGCTCAAGTGGTCCTCCTGCCTCTGCTCCCTAGTAGCTGGAACTATAGGTATACACCACCACACCTGTCTCCTACATATTGCTATGTATGACTTGAGTGCTCAATAAATACCTAAAACACAAGAATAGCCCATGCTTCAAACCAGGCCAGTTGAAGTCACACCGAACTTACTGATACTCTGTTCAATTTTACGTTCATTTTGATTATTCTCCTCGCCGTATTTGGATTTTCATAGTTTCTATTGGTATGTCTACAAGTTTACTGATCATTTCTTCTGTAATAAATATTCGGCTTTTATTTCCAAGCAGTATATTTTTTTATCCCAGATGTGGTAGGTTTTGTTTCCAGAAGTTTGATTTGGGTCTTTTTATTACTTCAGTGTTTACTTATCTTTCTGAAAGTATGAAATGCTATTATAATAACTGTTATCATGTATTTGCCAGATAACTCTAACATCAGTTCTGAGTCAGTTTTTATGTATTTTTCTTCTCATTGTGGATAGTATGTTCTTGCTGCTTTGCATGACAGGCGTCCTAGTCTGTTTGGGCTGCTATAAAAGCATACCATAAACTAGGTGGTTTATGAACAACAGAAACTTATTTCTCATAGTACTGGAGGCTGGAAGTCTAATTCCACTGGCAGATTCGGTGTCTGGCAAGGGCTCATTTTCCGATTCATAGACCATGACTTCTCACTTTATGCTCATATGTTGGAAGGGGTTAGCTAGCTGTTTGGGACTTCTTTTATAAGGGCACTAATCCCAAACATGAAGGTTCTGAACTTACGAACTAATTGTCTTCCAAAGGTCCCACCTGCTAATACCATCACCTTGGGGATCAGAATTTCCACATACGAATTGCAGCAAACAAACATTCAGTCTATAGCACAGGGTTATTTATAATTGGGTGCCAAACATTGTACATTTTACCATTTTCGGTGCTGAATATTTTTATATTCCTATAGATATGCTTGAGAAAAAAAATTCTAGGATGCAGCTGATTTACTTGTAAAGAGTTTGATCCTTTTCGATCTTCCTTTTATGTTTTATGGAAGGGCCAGAACAGCATTTAGTTTAGGATTGAGTGTTCTGAGAACTCTACCTTATTCCCCATGAACTACGAAATTTTTCTGTCTGGCTAAATGGAAACAGACACTATTACTGGCTGGGCTCTGTCTATTATTTCTAATGCTTTCAAGTGGTTCTTGCCTTCTGAATCACTCTGAAAACTCTCTCAAGACAGCAAACTGTGGAAATCACTGGGCTCACCTCGTTTATTTCTTAGCTCTATGAGATCACTGTACTTCATTGCCTGATTGTGAATTGGATTGCAAATCTTTGTTTCATATATTTGGGTTTTTGGTTGTTTCAGGAAGGAGGGTGTATCTGCTCCCTGTTATTTCATCTGTTTCAGAGACAGAGTTGGGATGTGTTTTTAAACAAAACTTGCAATAAAACAAAATATAAAAATGGCAAATAAGAATAAAAACAATAGAAAAAACAAATTTTCTTAAAATAGTCAATGTAAATGGAACATAATGTTGTATCTGAACAATGCCTGCAGCGTTTCCTGAACTTATGATACTTCGCAGAATCACATAAGACCTATTGGGCTACCTATAAAAGCATATACGCACTACTACCTGTAGTTGCCCTTAAACTGATGGCTGACCCATGCTGGATATCTGGCAAATATAGTTAGGTTCTTGTAACCAATGTGGCAACTATTGGTTGCTAATTTGATTCAAAATTGAGAAGAATTCAATTTACAAGAGAAAGGAGAAAAATTAATTGGAAATTAATCAACTTAATCTCAAGACTGTTTTTTTTTGTTTTGTTTTGTTTTTTAATCAAGAAGTTAAAAATGATACTAAGGATACTTAAAGCCTGGGTGATAATGCTAAATGTTGCCATAAAAAAGATAAATGGACATTGTTGTGTTTGGTTATTTCAAATTTTTAGAAGCCAAAAAAAATGAAAAGAAAAAACATTTCATATATGGCAAAGTAAAACTCAACTTAAAAATCAACATACATACAGAAAAATTTGTTTTTTCAAAATATCTATTCCAAATTTATTTTAAAAAATATTTGTAAGCTGCTTTACTGGAAATTGAATAAATTATTTTTTGCATTTTTGGTGGATCTTTGAGTATCTGTTTAAATCTTTTATGCATATCACTGAAAATTCACTTTACTGCTGAATTGCTAATATATAGCTTATTTTTAAAGTGTTTACATTGCAAAATTTTTAAATACATATATTTTTTTTTACTTGAGAATTCATTCAAAGAGAATCTCAGGAAGAATTACAAAAGCAAGACTTCATAAATGCTTCCATTTCTACAGAGTAGTAAGTAGTGACAAGTCTATTTCTACCAACATATTGTGTGCCAGACAACGCCTGTAAAGAAAGCACACAAGGAACATTAAATATCTGGAAATAGGAAAATTACTTCTGCTGATGGGCAGTTGAAACCCACCCAGGGAAGACAGAGAGAGTAATGGCATCTCTGTATTTATTTTGACAAACCTATGACAGCACTATTCTGTTTCTTGATAGACAAACATAATCTTTGAAATATGTTTGGCGATTCCTTGCACTTCAGCTTGTTTCTTTCAAGGCTGCCTTTGATCACAAACCAAACCCAACCAAATGAAAAAAGTCCATTGTTCTTGTACATCATAGCTAACCTAGCTATTTTATCTTTCTTACTGGATTTTAATTAGTATTTAAATGGACATTAACAGAAGCTTTAAACAGCCCTTATATAGCATGTTTATTCTGCCTTTATCCCTGCTATCCATTTATTAGCAGTACAATAATTATTATTGTTCTATGATTAACAGCAACAATACGAACATTTCTATCCTACTAAATTTCAATTCACTTTTATAACAATAAAAAATATCCCTAGCACAATCGTGTTATATCCATAAGCCCTAATATCACTATGTTAAGTAGGCCAAAACTTTTATGCTCTTATAATTCTCCCATATAGTTCCAGTTATGTTGGCAAGTAGCAGTGTGCATTGTTTTCTAGTAATTGTTTGAAGCACAAGAGGAATTCTGAATGCACATCTAATGGAATCCATATATTAGAATTCTTGCCATTCCTGTAGAGCCAGAGTACCAAATTTACTCTAAATTTTGTATTCAGCAGAGAAAAATACTACAAAATATAGTTTCAGGGATATGATTCATGTATGGTAGCAGTATAAATATAGAATGGGAAAGTAATTGCATTTCCTGTCTCAATATTAATATTTGTGATTTGTGTCTGTAGTTAACCAAGAGAAATTAAAATATACTACCACCATATCTGTAGAAATCTGCTGTCTCTAAAAATATTCTGCTTTTGAGCAGATTCAAACCAAAGACTCTATACAAAGCAATATATGTGCCTTTGCAGCTGTCAAATAAATTCATGAATTATAAGTTCCACATTTTTAAAAATTGCTATAAATAAGAACCAAGAACACCTTCTAGAAAAATAGGTAAAAAGAAACAAGGCCTTCACTTTCTTTATGACAATATATAATATAACAAATTCAAGTTTAAACTCTGAGAGGAAATGTGAATTTAACCCTACTGTCCGTCTAGACTTCGTAAGAGAGATTTTTGACTAAATTTGTATAAAACATAATCAAAGTTTGAAAAGTTAATAGGTCACGCTTGATGTTCAAAACCTCTTTGCCATTCACTAAGAAACCCAACAATATATGTGCTTATCTTAGTCGATTGGATTTGGTGGATATTTGAAAAGTACCCTGTCAGTGACTACAGGTATGACCACGAATACATGATTTTAAAAACACTTTATGTCTGTATTTCTCACACTTTATGAGAAATTTTCAAACAGGTCATGGTGTCCTGTCGAAATGGTCATATGTCTATTGAATTAACAGAAAATGTTCATTGCGTACAGCTTTTCAGACTGCTTGCCACAGCTCAAGGCCACTCTGACATCCAAGGCCCACTGGATAGGAGCTTCTGGAGAATATTTTTCCAGAGGGTTCTATCTAAGATGATTTAGCATCATCCCTTACTCCTAAAATGATATACATTATGGAACTGAGGCATCTCCATGAATTCTATAAAACCTGTAGTCTTTCTCTACATAGCTATTAACCTAGCAATGCGTTTGTGGAAAAACCATGTCAAATCATTTAACAAAGTATTATTATGTGTGAATATAATTGCCTGGTACTGCACCTTCAAGCTCCTTCAAACTATGTACTTTTTCTAAAAGTGTTTATTGTTCCATATTTTGTCTAGATTGAAAGGAAGATATTGTTATGTAAATAGTGTTACTCAGAACAGAATCCTTTATCTCCATTTTTCTCTATCATGGTTGTTTTTATCCATGAAAGTCAGACCAAAATTATTTCATGTATGAAACAGAACAGTGCAAAATAATGCGTATTATTAGAGATGCTGAATATAGTTAGAAACGTTGGCTTTGTTATGACACCAGCCAAGACCAACCTTATGCAAATATGTTATTATTATTATTACACATAGTAAAAATACTTTAAAAATTAATCTTAACTCTGCCTTTCAAGCCAGCTGTAAGCAAGAATTTGCCATATTATTTTGTTTATTATGTGCAGGTACAATTTTGTTCATTTTTCTATTGTGGACTTTTCAGATGCCAGAGCCATAACAGATCTGCAGTTTTCAGCACCATGCACAACTGAAGAATTAAATATTTCTGTTGCTGATGATACTACTAATAATGACGATTTCATGTAAAGATAGTTCAGGCCACATATCTAGCTGCACAATTGGAACATAAAAACCCTCCGAAATTTTACACTGAAGGAAAGGATGAAGTACAAATAGTGTAAGGGTTGACTTTACAGTTTTCTTAGGGCAATAGTCTGCTCTATGAAAAACTGTTAAGCTCTTTTCATGACAGAATACCTTTATGACGTCCCTTTCATTCCTCATTGCCTTCTATGTACTGTCTTCTTATTTTCTAAATCATTTCTGAATCATGCTGAAAACAACATTTTATTATTCTGACAGACTTCCAGAGGAAATCACACACGTGTTTCTGTGTGCACACACACAAACACACAGGGCACTATTTATAGGAAAAGAGTAGCTCTGTTAGTTTCATGGCTCTGAAGCAAAGTTAGATTCACTTACCAATTCACGATCCATCATCTTTCACCAGTCATTGAAGTTCAGGGCTGAACACTGTATGGGCTACTTGTCATTTGGACCAAGAAAGAAATAAAAAATGATATATACCGATTTCCCTTGACAGCAGAGACACAGATGGATAAGATGTTTGGACCATATTGTCTGCTTTAGGGTCATCCCTGAAGCCATTAGCTATCATAATAATGAAACTGTAGTTACTTATTTTCCCACAATTTTCTGATGTGGCAGAAACAATGTTACATTGGGGGCCTGCGTATTCTTCTAAGAGGTTATGTTGTCCTTGGGAGGAAACAACACATATGACAGAATATTTTTTGCCTCTAGAAGTAAAAATTACAAATTAGAGATTAGAAACGTTATGCAACATACACTAATATTATTAGCATGCAAAATTAGGCTTTCATACTATTATTGAAACACTTATGAGGTATATATGCTGTTTTTGGAGTTCTTAACTCAGTACTTTTAGTTACTTTAGTCACTTAAGGGTAGTATTTAACATCTTCTGTTTATTTATTTGTTGATTTTGTAAGTCAGACAGTAAACAAAAACAATCGAACATATACCAGGGCTGGTGATATGTTAGGAAACAAAACAGACCAAAAAGAATTTTAAAAATACCTGCACTGGTAGAGCTTGAGTCCTAGTAGGAGAGACAGACAGTAAAACACAAAACAAAACATTCATTTTTATAATAATTAAAAAAGGAAAAGTACTATGCAAAAAGAGAGGGAAGCAAATGGGAGCACAGCACCACTATGGCAGAAGAGGAGAGAGAAGGAGGTTTGGAACTGCAATACTATAAGGTTGTCAGGAGAAGCTTTCCTGAAACTATAGCATCTGATCCAAGTCCCAAAATAAGGAATCAACCACAGGAATGGCTATGGAAAGAGCATTCTGGAAGGAAGAACAATCCATGCAAAGGCTGAGAGGTGGGAGTGTGCTCGGCATATTCAAGAAACAGCCAGGAGGCAAGTGTGGCTGAAACAAAGTGAGTAAGGAAGAGAATATAGAAGAAGACAGCACAGAAATACCAGTGTAAAACTAAAAAGGGTATTTTAAGGCTATGATAATGATTGTGGCTTTTAGTATGAAGGAAATGAGGAGCCACTGAAAGGAATTCAAGAAGAGCAACATGATCTTAATTTGTTTTTAACTCACTAAAGGAGGGGCAAAGGTAAGTGCTAGGAAATCCTTTAGGAGCATTGGCAATAATCCAGATGAAGAAAATAGATAATGTATAAAGAAATAAACATGATATGTGCCCTTAAGGCATTCTTTGTAGGAAATATAGGCATGTGAAAATTTAATCTTACTATAGACTATTATATGTAATAACTAGTAAGTGTACTTAACCTGGATTTTGGCACCAGGAAGGAATGATCGATTGTGATTGGGTGGAGAGGACCATGTTTCACAAAGGAGGAAACAAAACTCCCTTTTTTTAGAACTATTCACATTATACAAACTAAATTCAGGCTTTGTCAAATGATACATCAATTTTCTCAAGTATTACATCAAAATATGCTATTAAGCTCATTGAAGGGGTAAGAATAAGAATAAGAAACATACGACTTTATAGATTGTATAATTTGAAAAAATTCCTGAAGTTAGTGCGTGCCTGTGTGTGTGTGTATGTGTGTGTGTGTGTGTGTATGTGTGTGTAATAGCTCATTTGGCTCTAAAAGGCTTGTTAAAGTAAAACAAACAAAACAAAACTAAAAACAAAGCCTTAGCTACCTATATTCAAGAAATAACATTTCAATTATAAAGCATTAGCTATATTATTAAAACAGAATGACTGATTTTCTTTGTATATTTTTTACAAGCTTTCCTCTTTACTTGTCATTTAAGTCTCCTCTTCTTTGAGGTCTTTCTTTCTTCTTGAGTAGCATCAAAATCCATACCAATGATTCAGACTTGCAAATATTTACAAAAGATTAAACAGGTTATCAGAGATGTCAACCAACCCACATTTCTACAGGAGGAAAACAGACTGTACAGAGTATAAATTTCATGAATGACTGCTTATTGTAAGTCACCACTGAAAAGGCTTCATAACTCATTGGTTTCTTATTGAAAATGTACTCATTCGACCCTGAGAGATGCTAACGTGTTGAACTCCGAAAGTCAAGCTCTGTTTTGTGGTTTCCAAAACGCAAAATTGAAAGAATTAAATTAAGTTCAACTGTATTTTATTTTCAATTAATGACATTCATATTAAAGGTGTCTAATTCTATTGAAGTAGGTAAGATTACATTATAAATTATATAATATCCATAAAGTATATTTAGCATGTACTGTAAAATATTAAGCAACCAATAGGTTGGATGTTACTTTCTGACTCTATTCCCAAGTGTTCATAGAACATCCATTACAACACTGGTTCTAAAAAAGGACTAAATTTAGAGGTTTAAAAATGCAACTTATAGCAACCATTCATCCTAGAATTTCATATACAAAATTATCAGAATCATAAAGTCTTCCCATTTACATATCTTATAATATTTTGTTTTATATAAATATGCATTACTAATTATATATTTATAAAGATATTTATATGTAAATAATTATAAATATAGTATCATATATATTATAATGTTTTCATCAATGAGTAATTAAATCTCATATGCAAGTTTATCTGAAAATATTTTTCATCAAATCATCTTTATAATTTGTGATTTTTTAATAGCAGAAAATTAGTTTTGTATTTTCACTCAGAAAAATAATGAAATAAAGATCAGACATAAAAAATCTTCATGAAAATGAATAATTTTCAGTGGGGAAGTGGTCTGGCTTGTCATTAATTAGCTCCCTTGGAATAGGCAATCCCATGGTATACTAACATTAAACCATCTTTAGTTAATGAAGTTCAGAGTAGCCACAGCAGTCTTATAATTTACATTTTAAGCCCAAAAAGGGTTCAGGAAAACATAAACTCTTTTCATGCAAAAGAGAAGAAGCTTTGGTTCTGAAAGTCCACATCAAATGTATTTGGCCTCAGGTATATGTACTACATTTATTCCATTTGAGAAAGTGGCTATTCACAGATTATTTTTTAAGGATGCAATGTCCAATGTCCTTGTGCAGTAGTGGATTTGATTCAAGCATCATCATATACATGTCAAGCATGACTGGACAGAGTAAATTTCCTTCTTTTTATTTTATTTTATTTTTTTTTTAAAGATCGGGTCTTCCTCTGTCACCCAGGCTGGAGTGCAGTGGTGCAATCTCAGCTCACTACAACCTCTGTCTTCCAGGTTCAAGTGATTCTCCTGCCTCAGCCTCCCAAGTAGCTGGGATTACAGTTAAACACCACCACGTGGGCAAATTTTTGTATTTTTAGTAGAGATGGGGTTTCACCATGTTGGCTAGGCTGGTCTCAAACTCCTGATCAAGTGATCCACCCGCCTTAGCCTCCCAAAGTGCCTCTCAAAGTGCTGGGATTACAGGCATGAGCTACCATGCCCTGCCACAGTAAACTTCTTTCTAAATCCCATCTTGGCTAGAGGACTTGTCTTTCCAATTAGAAAATAATTTAAACATTTTTGCAATTCCACATCTATGTCCTCCTGAATGAAACTGTCTACTTGCTCCAATCTATCTTTTAAAGGCTATTGTTGAAAGGTCAGTTGAAAAAAACAGACCTACTTGACAGACATTGAAATTACATTGATTGAGGCCACCTAGGACTTCTGTGTTACCACTGCAATGGCAATTGCTGGTAAGAATAAAAAAATGGAGAGCTAGAAAGTAGAACCAACTTTCTTCTTTTAAGAAAAATACTTAATAACATAGTTGACATGAAAGAAGTCAGATCTTGATAAGGCTTTAACATATTAACAGAATGTATCTTTTTCAGTTCTGAAAATTGTCAAAAGAAAAACATTATTTAATTAAATATTGTTTTGTGATTTCCTTTTTATGTACATAGTTTTAAAACTCTCAGAACTCCACAAATTTATTTTAGAATTTTTGACACTTTTATAGAAAAAAATAAGTTGTTTAATGCATGCAGAATTTCTGTTTGAAATGACGAAAAAGTTTTGAAAAATCATAGTGGTGATGGCTGCACAATAATGTGAATATACTTAATTCCACTGAATAGTATACTTAAAAATAGTTAAAATGGTACAAAAAACAAAATTTCTGCAATAAGCAAGAAAGGTAAGGCACATTTGCAAACAAAGTTGAAAAAAGTGTTCATTTTTCAAAATGCACCTTTTTAACTCCTCTAATAATGCCTATTTACAAATAAGAAGCTAAAATACACATAGGAAAGTTGGTTACTTTCACTGAATTGACATTCACTTACTAATTACAGTTGGGTCATTTTATTTGTAATTCATATTAGCTTTCTAAATGTGCATTTAGAGATCGTGACATCTATATTAGTCCTGAAAGAAGAAACATTTAAAAAAAATAAAAAGGAAGAAAGGAAGGGAAAGAGAGAGGAAAGGAAAAAGAGAAAAGTCTCTCCTGTCCTTCTTGTCCATTCTCTGGTGACTTGAAGACTCTTCACAGATCGGTTGGATGAAATATAATTGTGCTTTGTAGACAATGTTTGAAGCATTTCTTAGGTATTAAAAATATAGCTTTTTAAAGCTAAGTACATTACTAGTATAAGAGGGCATTAGCAGTTCAGTAATCTCTCTTGATTACTATAAAATTTTTCCCATATACATCATCATTTGACCGTAACTGGGAAGAAGTCTTACAGGAAGAAAAGACATTAATACCTGGGAGATATTACATAGTTCAAAATAGAGAAGGAAAGGGAAGAAGGAAGGAAGGAAGGAAGGAAGGAAAGAAGGAAGGAAGGAAGGGAGGGGAGGCAGGGAGGGAGGAGGGAAGGAAGGAAGGGAGGGAGGGAAGAGGCTAGGCCTAATTGATTACAGGACTAAAAATGCAGTTTGAAATAGCTATATCAAGGATAACCAAAAAGGAAAGATGAATATGTTCCAACACAATGTAGGAAAATTGAATAGTTTTGTCTTTCATGCTAGAACTGCCTTGCAAGAGAAGACAGGAGAAATAGTAATAGTCAGAGAGGTCAATAATCCAAGCGTTTATTGATAATATTTTACAGAGCAAACAAATAAAAATTTAACTAAAGGAGTCATATAATTTAGTTGGGTACCTAAGAAATAAGGACATTAAACAATTATATAACTGAATAATTTGTAAAAGACAAGCATTGAAAAACTTATGCATGAAAAGGCTCAGGAGACAAATGCATTCTCATTTTATCTCTTTTTCTAACTCTTCCTCTTCTTTCCCATTTTCTTTTCCTGCCATGTCTTTTTCTTGAAAGAACTTTATTTCCTCCGTAATAATGAGAGGTGACAACGTGCTAGCAGCCCTCACTCACTCTCGGCGCCTCCTGGGCCTCCGAGTCTGCTCTGGCCACAGTCTGTGGAGGAGCCCTTTAGCCTGCCAGTGAGCTGTGGGGGCCCCTCTCTGTGGCTGGCCGAGGCCAGAGCCGACTCCCTCTGCTCCTGGGGAGGTGTGGAGGGAGAGGCCCTGGCTCCCGCCGGGCGTGGCTCAGGTTCCAGGTGGGCGCGGGCTTGGCGAGCCCAGCACTTGGTGGGGCCTGCAGGCGCCTGCTGGGCCTGAGAGGGGGATGAGCTCCCTCTGGGCTGCCAGAGTGCCCGGACTAGATGCTGCAAATTCCCGAAGCGAATGCCATTGAGAGGTGAAGCCGCCTGGGATTCTGGGTCAGGTGGGGACCTGGAGAACCTTTCTGTCTAGCTAAAGGTTTGTAAACGCACCAATCAGCACTCTGTATCTAGCTAAAAGTTTGTAAATGCACCAATCAGCACTCTGTGTCTAGCTAAAGATTTGTAAACGCACCAATCAGCATTCTGTGTCTAGCTAATCAGGTAGGGGACTTGAAGAAATGTTGTGTCTAGCTAAAGGATTGTAAATGCACCAATCAGCACTCTGTGTCTAGCTAAAGGTTTGTAAATGCACCAATCAGCGCTCTGTAAAATGGCAGTCAGCTCCCTATAAAATGGACCAATCAGTAGGATGTGGGTGGGGCCAGATAAGGGCTATAAAATGGACCAATCAGTAGGATGTGGGTGGGGCCAGATAAGGGAATAAAAGCAGGCCACCCAAGCCAGCAGCTGGTAACCCACTTGGGTCCCCTTCCATGCTGTGGTAGCTTTGTTATTTCGCTCTTCCCAGTAAATCTTGGCTGCTGCTCACTGTGGGTCCACACCGCCTTTATGAACTGTAACATTCACCATGAAGGTCTCCAGCTTCACTCCTGAGGCCAGCAAGATCAGGAAACCACTGGAAGGAACGAACAACTTCAGGCACGCCGCCTTTAAGAGCTGTAACACTCACCGCGAAGGTCTGCAGCTTCACTCCTGAAGTCAGCGAGACCACGAACCCACCAGAAGGAAGAAATAACACATCTGAAGGAACAAATTCCGGACACACCGTCTTTAAGAACTGTAAACACCACGAGGGTCCGCGGCTTCATTCTTGAAGTCAGCGAGACCAAGAACCCACAATTCCGGACACAATAACATCATACAAATACACATGGAAGTTGTATACATACATAATAGCAGTGGGACAAGTACATATAGCAGAGGAATTCTTAAAATGTATTTTAGTTTTTTCATAAACGTACATACACATAGTTTTCTGGAAATCAAAAGCCGCCTCCTAGCCTTGTGCCCTAGAGGTGATAAGTTTAGCTTCTTCTGGTTGCTTTTTTCTAGTTTATCTTCATGACTTTAACAATAAAAATAACAATTCTTAGTTTATTGATTTAGGCAACATCTATTGTCTTTCACTATGGTTGCAGAATTTTAGCTTCCTTTCTTGAGAAGCTCACCTTTTTGCCGTCTTTCCCGTGTATGGATGTCTCAATTTTTGTTTAAATCAATATTAAACTTATGATAATTAAGTATATTAATTACTTCTGGGCAAGTGACATAGTAAATGTTATTTCTTTTTGTTGTTTTCATTTTTACTGATATATAACTACTGTTTTTCATTTGTGATGTATTTTATAGTTTAATTGGAGACAGTATCAGGATCAAAGGAGAATACAAAATATTCTTTATCGGTAATTCTATTGTGAATTGGGTGGGGCTGGATTAAAAAGGAAATAATTTTTATAAATTGGCATTCACTGTTTGATAAGCAGTTTCCACAACTTATAAATTACTTATAAGTACCCATTTTATGCAACTGTAGTTCAATCCCACAGGGAACCTTTCGGAGACTGCATAGAGTAATCCTTGGAGTTGACTCAGGGACAAACGGTTTGGGGATTCAGGCATCAACTCCTACCAGTTAGTGGCTGAAAGATGCTCCTAGGAACATAATTTCCCAGAACTTCTGGCATGTGTTCACACAGCATCAAATGCTTTCCAGTGGTCAGAGAAACCTTTCAAGCAAAGGTTCACGAGTGTTTGCAGTATAAATCTATTGGTTTCAAGAACACACACAGGGACAGTGATTGCAAAAGGAAAATGAGTTAGGCACCATCAAGTCCTGCTTTCTTCTCTTTCCTTCTCACTCCCATAAGTAAAAGGGAAGCAGAAAGCCAGGTCTCTAATTGCTCCTCAAATACCCCTGCCTCTCTTTCAGCCCAAGACTAACGGCCTCACCAAGCAGTCTGCATGGAGATGGTCAGTGTGAAACTAATTTTGTTCTTCATTCCCATTTACTTCAGACATGATGAGAAACTTCACACTGATAGATTATGATTTTTCACCAGGACTCACTCTCTCTTTTTTTTTTTTTTTTTTTTGAGACAGAGTCTCCCTCTGTCGCCCAAGCTGGAATGCAGTGGCGTGATCTCCCCTCACTGCAAGCTCTGCCTCCTGGGTTCACGCTGTTCTCCTGCCTCAGCCTCCCGA